>NW_011948432.1:5127054-5142766 GCF_000503995.2 Ceratosolen solmsi marchali
TGCGAGAGGCTCGCGATGAAATTTCAAAAACGACAAACGAAGAGTGTCTACGGAGCATTTTTGCAAATAAGTTGTTAAGTACAGAGTAGTGGTACGCCCATCGGCACGTGAATTTCTTTATTTGGTCGAGCCCGGAAAGCGAAGCTCGCGCAAAACCGCTCATCTCCCGGGGATTATTATTGCATCTCGATTTTGTTCACACCACGGACATCGGAGATCTCGCCCTCGTATACACGTATCGCATTTTAACTCGTCATCCGGTGCTCGCTTAATAAATCAAAATGAAACGTTGACGAGGCCATATAGATAGATAGATGTAGAGAGTGTGAGAGAGACATATATACATATATACATATATACATATATACATATATACATATATACATATATACATATATACATATATACATATATACATATATACATATATACATATATACATATATACATATATACATATATACATATATACATATATACATATATACATATATACATATATACATATATACATATATATATAGAGAGCGAGAGAGCGAGAGAGCGAGGCCACGATGGTACGCTCGGGGGAAACCTTATCTGGACGATCGAGGTGCCGACGCCCGAGTAGGAAATCTCGCTTTCCCGGGGATACCGAGGGGTCGAGAAAAATGCGGCATTACGTCGTCGCGGGCGGTCCAACGTCGCGGCTCCGATCGCTCATGGCAATTCGAATGCCCGCCGGGGCGATTGTTGAATGTTTAATTATCCCGGTGAGGAATTATAAAAGAGGGTCGCGTGGGGGCGGGGGCCGGACGGGGAGCTTGTTTAGCCGTTTCTTGCCCCGCGGTATCTCATACTTCAGGTCCTCGCTATTGGCTCAGAGCCTAAATTATTTTTTATGATAAGCTGATCTCGTATTTATGAGGGGAGCTTATCGGCATTCATTTTGCTCGGTCCGTTTGCTTTTTTCCTCTCGCTTGGAAGGCCATTGCGCATTGCTTGCGTAGCGCGATGCTACACTCAATGACGCTGCGCGCATCGATGACGAGCGGCGCATTCGTACCTTTTTACCTGGATTCTCGCGATGATTTTCGCATCCTTTTGGGTCACCGAGGAAATATAACAAACGTGATCGTCATAAATAATTAGATTTTAAGTTATGGGCAATAATTAAATCTGCGAATACTAAATAATGCCTGAAGCATAGGCCAAAGGCTTATAATGGCAAATATTCGATAAAATAAACGATTGCCAGGCTTTATATATTTAGTCTACAAATCATTGTAATTTAAATAAATCACTGATTACTTTGGAATTTTTACATTTTATTTGAAATCTGATATATATCTGATATATATCTGTTCAAGAGGTGCTTCGGTTTTTTTTATTTGAATACTCTTGCGTGCTGAGATATTTATGAATATCCTATATATATATATATAAAAAATATAATAATAATAAAGTAGACTAAAGCGTTAAATTTGCAATTTCATATGGTATTTAGTTGTTAAAACTATGGTCTTCTAAAGTGCGAAATACATTTTTTATTTATTCTCTATTATCAGAGTTAAGTAAAATAAAAAACAAAAAAATCATATTCTTTATGCATCGCAATACCTTTCGATATAATATTATTTCGAACGCGTTCCGTCAAATCATATAGAGCAACTAACAACAATATCCATGTCAATTAAATTTCAAAGAATTGACATATCATTGACAATTATTCGCAATAATTATCTCTAATTTCCATTATATTAAAAAAACAATGATACTTCTCTATAAGTCGTGTACTTATGAAATATAACATTTTACTACTAATTTTGGCGAGAGGATTAAAATCGTTAATAAACGAATCTTTACAAATAAATCGGTTAAAGACAACTGATTTTTTTTTTTACGAATATAAATTGCTACTTAATTTATTTGTTAATAAAGAATTTCGTTATTTTATTATCCCCATTTTTGTTTTATATTTTACATCATCGTTCAGGTTTGATAAACTGATTACAAATAATATATTTAGCTTAAGCCATAATTTTCAACACAATGGAATCTCATTTATTTTATAAAATACATTTTCTCAATACTAATTAAAACACTCCAACTTCATTTATTTTATCATTTTATCATTTTTAGGAAATCAGATAAAAGTAATCTTGAATATAAAACAATAAAACAATATTAAAATATCTTGTGATAAAAAGTAATATCAGAGACACTGCAATATTTTAATTGCCATTTCGCTTATTAATATTCTCATTTATAGTTTCCGATAATATTGATTACAATGAGCTAAAAATGGTTAATATCGAATGACTGAATTTTAAAAATTGTAACAAGTTTTGATCCGACACCATAATTTATTTTATACGTTGCATCTCGTGACTACTGGAACTGTCAAAAGCATCACGTTACCCTTCGAAACTATCACATTACATTTCACAAACACTTATATCGAGTTAAAAAAGATACTCGGTAACTACATCGTGACATCGAAAATTCTTTTTCACAACTATGTCATATCGATTACAGGTTCCGCGAGTGCAAATGAATGATGATAGCTGTCACTTTGCTATATAAAGTCTACTCTTATTTTCTTACGTTCTTATTATAAGTGCATAATTATATAAATTATTGTCAAATGTTCTTTTCTTCCAATATTTGTTTCAAATTTACAGTACCTTGTTATATACTGCAGTGACGCAAAATTTTTTAATTAATTAATCCCTTAAATTGCCTTCTCTACTCAAAGCAATCCAATAACATTTATAACAATGTAAATTCATGCAAATGACAATAAAGATATAATTAATTAAGCATAACGATCCTCGCAAATATTTCATCTTTTTTTTTTATCTCAATTTGCCAATAAGCAGTCCAATAAGTGGACTAAAATGATCTGATTAAAATGATTGTATTATCATTCGTACGTGTGACATACAATGATTCCTGATATTGGAAAAAAAAAAAAGAAAAAAAAAGAAAAAAAAAAAAGAAAAAAAAGATAGAAAGAAAAAAAGGAAAGTATTTATTCCCTCGATTTAAGTGTTAAAACTAGTTTTATTACAATATGCATAATATTTGTAAATATCATTAATTAGGAAATAATCATTAAATAATACCTCTCTTGTAGTAATAATATATATATAGAAAGAGCATTTAATATATTTTATTTTTGCCTAAATGCAGTATTTTCAGTAGTAAATTCGAAATTATCTTTAAATTTGTATTATTCAAATCGACAGCACATCATTTTGTAAAATTAATTAAGAAAAGTTACAATTTTCCATATCTCTAATAATATGTATTACTGCACAAATGAGCTTTAGTATTATTACATCAACAAATTTATTAGAGATAAATGTTTCTCTTAAGCAATTGTTGGTAGCTTTGAAGGAGCGTTGAAGCGTTAATTTTTCGGCTTTAAGCCCCATTCGAAATTGTCGACAATTCGAAAAAGTTTCCATCGCAGTTTATTCAATTATGAATATTATGAATGAAGGTCTAAAATTATTAATCCAATGGGAAATGATAATAAATTATCATAAATATGGGATGCCCATAGAGCAGGCCTCGACGACTAACGAAACAGCCACGACGCATCACAAACGGACTGCCCTGTCAGTGTAAATCTGGTGGCTCGTAGTCTGCTGAGATTGTATTGTTGGTGAGATTGCAGCGGACGACCACCAGAGTTTAAATTAAAAGCAAACAAAAGCCATGGAGAACCGATGGGATTCGACTCCATTCATACGCGTGTCTCGAAAAATCGAAAGTGAGCAACCGATGCAGGGGCTCGCTCGTGTATCGCATTAATTGCAAAGATTTCCCGGCCACTTACGACTCCACCGAGAGATTCAAATTATAGATTGGTGTGAGCCACACGTGTGCACTGGCCGAGTGGCGAATAGTGAGCCGAATGCCAATGTAATAATGTGGACGTACGAGAGCTGAGCTATTGGACGACTCGCGAGGGTCACGAGATGCGCTTATGGTCGCTTGAAAATCCCGTGAGCGAAATTGAATTCGCAATCTTTTTTCTCGGATCTTAAAGATAAATGCGAGCTCACGCGCCGCAATTAAGATTATCTTTTATTAAGTGGGAGTAATGCTCGTTAAAGTTTTGCCGGGGCTTAAGTATGTTGTGCTCGTTGATGCATTAACTTATCTCGTGTTCGAAATTGTGTAAAACATTTGCCGATTTCGAGGGAGCTTGTTGGGACTTTGAAATGAAATTCGTATTCGTGATTCGGTCTCTTTATTTGCTTGGCTCGACTTAGCTTTTACTTTCCATCGCGCGACGCTGCATTTTTCTTAAAAAGTCCGACATCGTGTCATCTGCATTCACGAGACTCTACACTTGCATACATTATTATTATCATTATTATTATCATTATCATTATTATCATTATCATTATTATCATCATTATCATTATTATCATTATCATTATTATTATTATTATCGTTATCATCATTATTATTATTATTATTATTATTATTATTATTATTATTATTATTATTATTAAATTACGGTATTTGAAATATGATATGTCAGTTGATGATCGTGCGATCATTTCGTCACATCTATCTACCGATATTTTTGTTCTAATTTATCGTTCGAAATATAATGCTTATACGAGTGTAAAATGAAATGCCTTATTATATTCATTAAAATTGGTTACAAAACGGCTAAAATTCTAACAGCACTGTCTCGTTAAATACAAAATATTTATTTCAAGCATTTAAATGATTGCGTCTTTACCAAATACCATCGTTATTTTCAGAATCAGTCGATGAGCCAAATATTAAGGAAAATTACGAGTATCTTAAAATCAACTTTTCGCGCGTTAACCAAAACAAAAAACAAAACAAAACAAAACAAAAAAAAATCAAAAATAAACAAAAAGAAAAACAGTACTACCAAGCTTACGCTTAACAGTCCTGCCACATACAAGTGTAATTGTGATGTTGAATTTGATTCATAATAATTGTAACTTTTCTCCGCACAAAAATTTTAAAAACTTTTCCAATTACACGATCGCTTATGTTAATATTTGATTATTAAATATACTTATTATTAAAACTACGGATATTTATTTACTCACCAATCAAATATTATATACTTCTCAAATTGTACTATGTGTTAAGAATATGATTAACTTGAATCAGCAGACTTTCCATCAACGCAAACGTTTAATACAAAAGCTTTGATGTAAAAGCGGCAACAGTCACTTTTGAATCTCATTACGCCCATAACGTTAATAATAATAATAATAATTGCAGTGGAAATAAGCGACACGGAAAAATGCTCGTACGCTTGTGTTTATAATCCTTCGCGTAAGTTTGATTTACTCGGTGCGAATTCCATAATAATTCGAACGATCTGTGAATATCCATACGCACCCTACAGACACTTTCCCATCGAACGTATTGGCAAAGCCTTTACGTACGCATTGCCGTGGATATGGGCACCCGTGCATTATTGACGAGTAAGCGATTCTCTCTTTCGAACGGGTTTTATCCTTAATCGCGCGGTATTCACTGGCTCGGCCGTGCTTTCTTCAATTCATCTATACATTATTATGCATACGGTGTAGGCACCTCACGCTGCTTATACATGCGATGAGATGAGCGTGAGCTGCGCTTACCTCCAACTATAAAAGTTAAATCTTGAAAGCTGGCAATTTTTCGCATTCATAAAAGCAGTACGAAAGTGGCTCCTTTGTGTAATGACGAAATGTCGAGTTTTATTAAAGACCGAATGTGCTACATTCGAAACATCTTGGGCGTATTTTTTCTTTTTCAGCAACGATTACAGTTACGGGGCTCGAGTCTACATTTCGCACTTGTCGATCGGTTCTAGGATTACAATGTTCTTGTGAAGATTCAACGCAACTATACGATAGCAAATTCATTTAAATATTTTTTTTAATTCAACGATCAATGCGACTTTTAAATATATGAATAGCTTTCTGTCTTTTCTTTTTTTTCTTTTTTCTTTTTTTTTTTTTAATGAAATTAACGTATAAGTGATAGATAAGTGACATATAAGTAATAATGGTGTGAAAATTTGAAATGGGAAATTCTATTGTAAAGCAATTATAATGCTCTAAGGAAACTTGTTAAACCATAAAACGGAATATTCGATTAAAATTCGGAATTAGGTAGAATGAATTTTATTTGATAAATATCCTAAGGTATTTTAGAATATCGTTTATCTAAAGGCAAATAATATATAAATCGTAATAAATAATAAATCTTATTTTATTGCCCTAAACTTTGCCGTTTTGAAGTATCTTAAATCATCTCGGTAGCATTTACAATTTTGATCAAACCGGTTCCTGCTTGTTTATACTGCAAAAAAAAAATTTTTTTCAACTTCAGATGGACCTATACGATTTAGTGTATAGTTGGGCAAATAACGGATCTTATTTACTACAGAGAACTTTGCCTCTATTATCCGCTCTTACGCTGGCTTATCCGCTTTACCGAATGACGGTCGATAATTTTGCATTTGTTCGCTTAACCTCGAGATTATAAATAAAAGTAATTGATACGCATTTTACTGACACATTTTTCTTCTTTTCTTCTTCTGCTTCTTCTTCTTCTTCTTCTTCTTCTTCTTCTTCTTCTTCTTCTTCTTCTTCTTCGTCTTCTTCATTTTCTTCTAGAATAAATTTCTCATTGTTCCTGCAAGTTTGATTTACAGCATGAACTTGCTAAATTCCTGATGCTTAATTAGACCGACATTGTATGGGAGCTAATTTCGCGGAATACATCTTGCAAAAGACCATATTCAATTGGCATTTATCTATTGTGTATTGTACAAGTATGCTGTACTTGTTTAAGCTTTTTTGTTCATTTAATATGTTTTATATGCATGTCGAGAGACATATAAGTGCCTTTACTCTTGCTGAACGTAAACCTTTAATATAATACACGATAGTATTTCATAATAATAATTTTGTTATATTAAATCAATATAATATCTAAATTTGTGAAAATTCAATTAATAAATTGCAAACTGGAGCCAATGATAACAATGATTATATACATTTATTGCTAATTATAAAATAATGCGTGCTCTAAAATAATTATAAACATTTTTATATTGTAAAAAATATTAGAAGATTAGAGAAAAAAAATTTTGTTACTATATATTAAATATTGATTAAGTTGGCGATAATTAAGTACCATTAAAAAACAAAAATTATGAATAACAATATTAATTGGGGTATCAATGTTTTTCTTTTAATAGGACATACATAAGTCTGCCAAAAAATGTATTGTTGTTGTTGTTGTTGTTATTTTTGTTGTTATTTTTGTTGTTGTTATCATTATTATTATTGTTATTATTATTATTATTGTTATCATTATTATTATTATCATTATTATTATTAGTAGTAGTATAACTATGACTACTAAATCTGATTAATAAGACCAAAATATTACAGTAAATTTTATTTCCAGTGAAAAAAAGCGATTATGACTTGCTGAAACATTGTGAAACTATCGATATTAAATTTCGATAATGGCCATTGTAGTCTTTCAATGACAACGACGTCTGCAACAAAAATTTATCCATTGACAATGCATGCAAGCAATAATTTCGCTACATTAGAATGCAGAGTCACATGCATTAAGTAATTTATTTCTTGAACTGAGATCCCTTTCATGCTACTACTTGAAACTAGTTGCTTTAAATAATTGAACAGCAATATGCCAGAATAGATAGACGTTTGAAGCATCTGACGAGGTCGATAATCATTTTAATCAGCTTCTCGATTGAAAGAAAGACTTCATGAAACTATCATTAGTCTTTAGAGTAAAATAAAATGCATTGGTTAGTCGACAATAGTAGGTAAATACAGATAGCAATAATGTAATTTACAAACAGAACTTATACTCAATATGTGATCATGTTAATGTAAGTAAAATAAAATGTTAACAACATCACAATAAACTGCTCGTATAAATGCACAATTAATAAAGAATTATTCATAAACTTTGAAAATATTAATCTTATTATTCTAAATATTATCCGAATTGTCATATATATATATATATATATATATATATATACGGAATTTTTTCCTAAACAAATAGATAATATACAGTTTTTGTGCAAATATTACAAATATCAGTTCCTTCATCTCGACGTATATTTATGATTTAATTATAAAATTATTTATTACATAAGCTAAAAAATGATAAATAATCAATATTAGAATAAAAATGTGTTTTTTAAACAATATTATTTTTATTAATTTAATGTATATATATATATATATATATATGTGTGTGTGTGTGTGTGTGTGTGTGTGTGTGTGTGTTCATTAGCTGTATTATTATATTAGACAGATAATATTTTGATTATAAACATTATTAGAATTACGAGAGTTGAATTAAGAAAATGAATGCTACAATATTTATGTGAATTTCTGGAAATTAAATCTTACGTGTGCAAGAAATTTTTTAACAAATATGATAGAAAAGTGTAGTAAGTTTCTTTCTTCTGTAAGAAAGTGTCTCGCGGTTACTTTATGAGCGCATAAATTCTGCGAGTGTGAGTGGGCGGAACTTAAGGATACCGTAACACTACATTCCATAAATTGAATACATGATTATTAGTAGTTTTTTTTTATAAATACTGTAAGCAGAGTTTTTTTAAAATTACAATATACTAAAATAAAAAAGAGAAATTGGTGTTTTTGCATCCACTATATTTTAACTTATACTAAACATCTATTTTAATCGGAAATTATAAATAATTCATATAAATTATTAATATATGTAAATTATTGAATGTTTAATAATTTTTCAAATACTATCTAATATTATCATATGCGTATTCATCGACACTGTATACTTTTTAACAAAAATAACTTATAGTGTATTTTATGAGCAAAAGCTAATTATAAAATGAATGTAAAAAATTTTTTAAATCATAAGGCATAGTAAGTACTTTTTTTTTTTTATATAAAACGTTATTCTACAATGACCTTCTACATTTATCATATAACAAAGAAAATACTCTGTTATTTAACATTAAAACATATATTATACATTGATAATGTAACTATAGAAATATTATTCCAATTAAGACAATATTTCTTAGAGTTATATTATTTATTGTGTTATTAATAAATAATTAGTTATACTAGAACAACAAATTTACAATTATAAAGAAATAATAGGTATGAATTGCATTTTATTTTGAGAATATTAAATTTTTAAAAAATATTTAATCATGAAAAATTAATATTTAAAGAGAAAATTTTACAATTTATGTTTTCCCATGTTCACATATATGTTATACAAATATTTATAATAAAATATTCATTTAAATTGAAATTCATAATTTTTAGTTAAACGTTATTTAATTACATATAAAATAAATACTATTTAGAACACAGTAAACAAAAGTAACTGGATATATTTTTATTTTAATTTATAAAATTTTTCTTTATATATTATAAAAATATGAAAAATGATGAAAAAAAAAAGAAAAAAAAATGAAGAAAGTTATCAATTTCACTTAATAAATATACTTTAAATTTTACATTTTATTTATGATCTCGTTAAAACGAAATATATTTTCTTTTATTAGCTTAACGAATTAACAAATGCATGTCTTGTATCAGCGATTAAAAACGTTTATTAACTATTTACTTATCATATCTTGCTTATTTATTCCTGATATAATTTTCCTGCCAATAATTGTATGGGAAGTCAAATTAATACCCATAATATTACAAATAAATACCTATTAAATTGATACTTTAGTATACGATTGGTTACATGGAATATCTAGCCAAGATCTTTCGAAGCTTGACGACAAGATTTCTTACCATATAAGAACCGAATTTGTTTGATTTTCACACCATGTAGTTATATGTTTATACGAGCACTTACCCATGTAGTTTTAAATAATTTATTTTTATTCTCTTGCAGCATTTATAAGCGTTAAGCTCGCTGTCTCGTATAATTAATGATATTATAAAGGATATTTTAATATTATGCTGATATTCGTAAGTGAATTGTTATATTGTATTTGTAAAATTTTAATTTAATCGAGCCGAAGAGCTCGTCGTTATATTAAGTATGAATAGATATTGCTTAACTTAATATATAACAAAATTGAAGCAATAAAAACAAAATACATTACACATTGGTATTTAAAGATCCATTATTAGTGTCAATATCGAGTTTTAGTTTGATAATACTGAATATCGGATAATGATTAAGGAAATAAACTAATTATATCTGTGATTTTTCATAAAGTATTTGCAATAGACTTATTAGATAAATTACTTTATTTTATTGAAATAATTGGATATAAAATGAATACAGAGTTTAATAAGCTTTGAAAAGAAAAAGAAACTTAAAAAAAAAATAAAATAAAATTATTTATTATTAAAAAAATATTAAAGTAGTTGAAATTATTATGTTAATTACTACTGAAGATTTTGACATTTTTACAAATTAATATTTCAAAATTTTTCTATATTTATAATTTGTATGTAATGTACATATTATAACGTTCATTGTGTTTGATAAATATAATGAACTACTAATTAGTCTTTATATTTTTCTGGATGAGAAAATCTGACAATTTTATAAATATTTTATAAAATTCAATAAAGAATATTGTATATAATTTATGTATTATATATTATAGAATCTCAATTCAGCGCAATATTATCAACCTTTATTGTATAAAATCTCTTGACAATTCTTATTCATATAATTATAATAATATAAATAAAATAATTTAAAGTACATTGTAACAAGAAAAATTTTATTTTTTATAATCATTTTAAAAGTTGTAAATGAAGAGGTTTGCAATGTTTTCTAAGCGATAAACGCTACATTACTAAATACTATGGTGTATAACAAATGTTTGCCGAAAAAGTAATTTATAGACATGTGACATACGATTCTATAAATGCAGACGTATGAGTATGAATTCTTATTAGAGTGGAAAAGTGCAAGAGTGACTCTGTAAGGCACATTGCGCGAGATCGTAATAAAAGGCCGTTTAAGAAAAAGATACATTGAAAACTGTATTCCTGTTTATACATCTCTGTACATCCTGTTCATTGGAACGTAAAAGAAGCTTACAATGTAGGTACACGCGAAGCGTCAGGGGCGTCGAAGCATGATGAGTTTGTGTGTCTCGCAAACCCGACAACATTAATGAGAGTCAACAAGTATTACGATGCTTATGCGTATCTGTTAATGTTAGATACATCGGACGTCTAGTTCGTGTCTGCATGCAAAATCATAAATGTCAACTTCGCTTCTAGCCTACCTCCGTTCTTTCATGTGCGTAAATCGTGTCACACGGCAATCGGCTTTTGGTGATTGAACTCATCCGAACATTTACGACCTTTTTCAATTTTTTACTTTATAGATTTATTGTCATGTATCGGTGATCGTTGATGCACGGTGATTGCTTGTTTGGCCACAAATTAAGACCCGTTTCGAGAGACTTGTATGTTAAACCGCAGAATTCATAATTGAAACGATGGGCAAAAAGTATTACGATAAATATGTTTGGCAATGTAATTTAATATTGAATTTTTATCTATCTATATGAGTTATTTATAAAGTACGTTAATTAATATTTTGCATTAAAATCCATGTAAGTTTAAAAACACATCACGTGTCGAAAAAATTGATAATGCGCTTTTAACTCTTATATTATTATTATTTTTAATATAAGTATACTTAGAACAGTAAGCTGTCTCAAAAAAAAAATAAAAATAAATAAAATAAAATAAAATAAAATAAATAAATAAATAAATAAATAAAGATAAGAAATAAATTACATATTTTGAACTTTATATAACTTTGACTTTAATTAGAAATACTTTAAATCCTGAAATAAATAAATAATACTAGAAATACTTTAAATAAAATAAATTGAATGATTCGTATTTATCAAAATGTATTTATCAATAATTTATCAAATCGTATTTATCAATAAAACTAGAAATACTTTAAATAAAATAAATTGAATGATTCGTATTTATCAAAATGTATTTATCAATAATTTATCAAATCGTATTTATCAATAAAACTAGAAATACTTTAAATAAAATAAATTGAATGATTCGTATTTATCAAAATGATTTGGCAATGTTCACGTTAATACAGGACTGTACATTTCTATTACAACTCTTAATTTATTAACCTGTAATTATTAAAGTGATTTTGATGTGACTAATTAATCAATTTCAAAAAAAAAAAAATCTGTTAGTTAAAGCAATACTTTACATTTTCGAAAATTATTAAAAAATCTTTTAACTTTGTATGATGAAAGGAATAAGAAGTAAGATTTTAATTATATGGAAAGTATGTAGTCGAGGTACGCCGTATCGGAGAAATCCCACCATTACCGCCACATTACAGGAAGAAAAAATCCATGATATTATGGGCCTCAACTAAAGGGTATAATAGGTGCGATACTAAAATTAAATAACACGATAGTTTGGAATGTAAAGGCTGGACAGTGCAACCGAAAAGAGAGTTTTAGCGGCGATATCGCGAGTCGGATTTTCCAACCGGCGTAAGAGATCGTACAGAATTATTTATAATCTTGACCACCCTTGTAGAAAATTACATACATTAAATACACCCTTACATTAAATTGTAATTTAAGGCACACTAATATTTTCAATAAATAACGCAAGAAAATTTTCTATCAGTTAACTATTTAAATTAATGTTGCTTTTACATTCGTAAAATAATATACTTAAGAAGAATACGCGCAGACACACGTACACAGAGAGAAAGAGAGAGAGAGAGAGAGAGAGAGAGAGAGAGAGAGCTTTGAGTGAATATAAAAACGCAATTTGAAAAAACTAATACTTCGAAGGATAGCGGTACTTGAAAATTTTTTATGTATATAAGAAACCTTTTCACTACATTGACTATTTCATTTAATCAAATAAGGAATTAATCGATAATGTCTTTTTTACGTTTACACTTGTAATAAAGAGAATGGTAGAAAAAATATTTAATTCAATATTTAGTGAAATGATATCTTAAAAACTTGGTCGGTCGAAGCTTTTGATATTGAATTAGTCATTACGAATGGAGATCAAGATTTATATTTAATATAGAGTGGAGAAGAAGCAAAGCGATCGAATATATTTGAAACAAACTATTGACATTCCTTTAATACACCCACTTATGCGACATCGAAAAAATTCTATTACTTGAAATCATTTTGCACAAAAGGATTTTTCACTGAAACATTCGCACATACTCTCAAACGATCGTAATTTAAATATGGAAAATTCATCGTGTCGAGGAAAAAGTTGTAAGCACGCGGCCAAACTATGATAATCTCTAATTAAATGCAGCATCTTCATTGAAAATTGAAGAAATTTTATAGTGGACAATCTCGAGACATTTTCTTGCGATGCTCAGTCAAGCAGAGGACAGCACTGATTGCATTTCACTGATAAGCTGAGTCTACCTGCACGCAGCTAAGATTACTCTACGATTTTGCGGGCAAATGAGCGAATGAAAGAACTCGTCTGGGCAAGCTGCTCCGTGGTTAAGTGATCCACCCTTCACGCATGCGCCAGCTCAAGTTTGCTACCATCTCGATTGCTTTCCAAGCTTGTAATTGCACGAGAATAACCATACTTAGCTTTCGAAGCCTAAGCAATATGTAACGGAATTACTCCCTTTTCGAAATGCCACACTCATAAGCATTAAAAGTTTAAATTTTATTAGCCAGTATCTTGTAATTCCGTAAGACATTTAAGATTGAACGTTAGCCTCGAGCAATTTCAAATTTAAATCATTTTGCATTTTTGTAACTGGTCAATGTTATTTACTTAAAATGCCCAATTCTTATTTTATACATAAATGGGCGATAGTACCAAGTGAATCAATTAAAAACATTATTAACGCGTCGAGATGGAATTAATGGTATCGATGCGCAAAGCTCACGAGCATTTCAATATTATCCTTAAGCAAAAGGCAAACTATTATGAAAGCCGAATAAGGAATGTCACGAACAATTATGATTATAAAAATCAAAGTATAATATGTTTATATATAAATACTATACATTTTACAATTCACGATTCGAAATATTTTATAAATAAATAAAATAAGCACTATTGTATTGTACCTATACATTTGTATGGCGACATATACAAATTAACATTTGTATAATTCAATAAATAATACCTGAGAAATTCTATTGATGCTTATATCGAATTGCTGCTTGAAACATTACTAATAAACGTTACTAAATGGTTATCGACAAATAATTAACGCAGCACAACCTAATATTTATTTTTTCGGTTTCATGGAAATCGGACCATACAGGTATCACGATAGTTGTACAGAATCCTTTAAAGGATCAAAGGTTAAATCACGGAAAAAAAGATGTCGGAACGTCCTGTTGGGCACCGACCGCGGCTCCGACACGTTTGTAAATATAATTATACTAATATTATATCCTAATTAGTATGGTAATTAAGGCTCGAACAAGCATTGGAATAAAAAAAAGAGTTTTTCTTCACTCTTTCTTAAATTGCTTACGTTCTGCGTACTGGATGTCAGTACATTATAGACAGTAAATTTTCTTCATTTCCTTTAAGCTGTCCTGTTTTACGAATATACATTTATATGTTACTATTTATTTATTTATTTAAAACCGCCTGATATATTCATTAATATATTCATTGCTGTGACTATCACTTATACCTTACACCATAATGTTATATATACTATTAAATCTGTTTTGTTAATCAAATTTAAAATGAATAAATAACAATTGCAATTTTTTATTTTTTAACTACGGATAGAGTATAGAGAAAATCTATAACTGCAATATAAAGAAAGTTTTTCACTCACGAATTATGAATTAATGTCAATCGCATCATAAAAATTTCTAAATACTATCATTTTCACTAAAAAAGTTAACTTATAAATTTTGTGTGTATTTTGAAAAATTTTAATTTTATTGAATAGAGTTTAGTATCATCAGTTAAGTATATTATTTCACATTCAACACATTTCTACATAAATAGACTGAAAATCATATATATATATATATATACAAATAAGGAAATTTTTTCTTTAACCTAATCTACTAAAATTATATAATTATAATGTTAGAAATTATATTATTAAAATAATTTTGGGAATTTTTATATTTATCATTATGAAAGAAATTTAATTTTAGCTCTATTAAAAAAATTAATAACCGAAAGCTTTGAAAAAAATGTTGTTACAATGTCACGTAAATAATATACGTGGAACAGAATTTTATTTATGAAAAGCCAGGTAGAATGGAATTACTTTTTATTTATAATTTAAAAATGATTAAAATTTAATATATTTTTCATATAATACTATATTATATAGTTTGCGTATTCTTTATTTGATTATTTATATCAGCCATTACTTGTGAATTTCTATGCACATATGCCTAAGCAACACTATATATATATATATATAATTCGTTAGAGTTTTATTTAAAAATTAAAATAAAAATGAATATTAAATTAAAAAAAAAGTCTAAAAATGCGCATTTACATATATGCTTTTGGTAATAATAAAGCATTAAAATTTTTCCTTTAAACAATAATAATATTTTTTGTTCCCACGCCTTTCGGTCAAACCGCGATGCCATCGCGCGAGGCAGTGCCGACAACCTAAGGCAAGAGGATGGAGAGGGAACGAGTCTCGGGGG
>NW_011948432.1:5142779-5167152 GCF_000503995.2 Ceratosolen solmsi marchali
TGGCACGACGGATGGGATGGGGTGAGATTGGGATTGGGTGGTGTGGGGCACGTGAGCGGGGTCGGGAGGGGGTCGGATGGAGCTGGAGGTCAGTTCGTTAACCTATTTGGACCGCAGTGCGCGATGTACATAATGGCTTCCTCATATTTTAAACATTTTTGACGTTAGTCCCGGAGCCTTTTAAATGTGCGGCACCAGGGGTGAGTGAGTTGCCGCCCAAAGACAATGATCGAGTATCTTTCGCCCTCTCGTTCATGAAGAGAAACGGGTTGACTTTGCGCGCCTCTTAACGCCGTCCGGCTTTTTGCGGCCTCTTTGAAAAATTGCGAACTCGCCCGGGAATATCCGGAGTATCGCATTTTTTAAAGACTTTCGAGCTTAAGAGCCCGGGCCCGTCAAAGTAATTGCAGGTGCTGAAGTTCGCAGTTTCTCTACAGTCGCTGCAGTTTCAATCAGTTTCTTATTGTTTTAAAACTATAATTTCATGGTAGGCCAGCGGAATTAAAATTTACTAGCCCCGAATTCCAATAAGTTTTGTATATTTGATATTGCATTTGAAATTGGCTACTAAAGTATTAATGAGCGTTAAAATGCTTTCGGTGCACTGTTAACAAGAGCTATCGAGTCTTTGCTTAAATTATGTAATTTTCGTCATTATTGAAAATTAGCTTTATACGCACACCCAGGAATAATGTATTTTATCATGTACAAAGATGTTTATGGCAAAAGAGAAAAAAAAAAGAAAAAAAGAAAAAGAAAAAAAAGATGAAGAAAAAAGCAGCATAAAGTACAGTATAATTGGGATAAAATTGCAAAGTTTCTCTTACGGTATGCAGTTTCGTAGCAGAGACTTTGGCATATTTGCAGATGCTTCTGATCATCGTGTAAGTAGTACGAAAGTCGGCAAACTTATTTCGCTAGGATTACATTTGCCAAAATTAAAATAATAATGTTGAATTTATAGAAAGAAATTAAAACGAATAATTTATTTAATTATTAATATCAATGCCGACTTATCTTATAAAAAGCTTATGATAATTATAATTAATTTTTCTTTTATAGGTAAAACTAAATCTACCACGAAAATATTGAAATTGTATGCGATAATCGAATGAAGAGGAACAATTTTCATTTTCTTATCTTAGCTATAGTCGATTATCTTCGAGAGATTAAAACGAGAATTAGTAAATGCAAAATAATTGCCCACCAACTTACAATATCTTATTTATAATGTATCATGCTTTAATGTTCAGACACATTTGAATTTTATAATTTTTACCCACAGTAGCTTGTAAATGCTTTTCTCCTAACCAGGAAAGAGAATCTTCATTGCACCATTGGTAAACCAGTTTTCATTATCCCAATAAAACGCAAATTCATACTGAACCAAGAGATACATTTTAATAATGACCATCTACTTTAAATTATCATTAATATTATAATGTATAAAGTGAAGTATCTAGAGTATTCATTGCTTCACTTTAGTTGTAAGATGAAAAGTTCAAGCGCGCAAAATAAATAACGTTCAAGCTATCTTGTCAAACTTTTCAAAATCAGTATATGCGAGCGTTAGTTAATCAACTGAGTTTTAGTGTTCCTACTATATCTTTCCCACTTATTTTCTTTTCTCTGACTTCAGTTATAATTCCATAACTACTTTAAATATTCTAAAAAAAAAAAAAAAAAAAAAAAAAAAAAAAGGGATTGAGTTAACGAATAAGTTCACGAATAATCTTCATAAGCAATTTCATAATTTATAATTACTCTCCTCGGGTACATTGGAATTACTTTTAATATACGCTTTATAATTTTGAGAATTTTGAGCAATTACAAATGAAGGAAAGTAATACTACTCATTGAAACAATTTCATTTGGATGATCAACAACAACAAATTTATCGATTAACCATTACATAGATTATAGGCTATGAAAACTATGGGGCTTGTTGCACTGAAAATTGAAAATTGCCCGAGAATACGCAAAAAGGAGAAAGTCATATAAAATAGCGGAACGGTGATCTCAACAGTTATATTTAATATACGTGCGTCGGTAAAAATATAAGAAATATCTAAAATTGTAGCGCAAGCCCCGGGGATAATCGAAAACATCTTCCCATACTATTTTGTATGTTTGTGTAAATTGCATGCTACAACAATTCCTACAATATATGTAAGAGATTGGTGATTGAAGAACAATATTCGCAAGTAATAGAAGTGACGAGTCAGTGTATTAAAAATAAAACAAAAGCAAAAAAAAAAATCATCATTCTCTTATTGCTCTTCGCATATTGTATCTTGTTTTATAAACGAATACGCAGATGTACGTGTCATATTGAATAAAAAGAATTTAATATCAACATCTTGTTATGTGAATTATTATAAATTTACACGCTCTCGTAAAGGCTCGTGTAGGTAAATATAACGAAACAAGTTTAAAAAAAAAAAAAAAACAATAAAAAGAACCAGAAAAAATGTTAATGAAAAAAGGATACAATAAAGATTTCGTGTAAATATTTATTATTTTACACAGTAATCTCTCTTTAAATTTTATAAATTGTAGAAGCCCGGACACTGAATTATAACTCCAGCCTATAAATGTTAACGACAATTTCACGATTTCACTAAAAAAAAAAATGCATTAATATTACTAATGAGTTCAACAAAAAAAAAAAAAAAAAAAAAAAAAAAAAACACTAAATAATATAGTCTCATAAATCTTACAAATGATCTTATGATGATACTTTACTAAAGCTAATATATATAAAGTTAAGATATAAAATGAGTTTTAAGCTTTAAAAATAATATACAAGAATATTATTAAAATTAAAATTGCTTTTATAGACATATTTGAAAATAAATTTCATTAAAATTGAATTATTTTTTCTTTCCTTTTCTTTTGCAATTATTTAAAAGACGATATTTAAAGTAAAGCCGATAATAAAAATCTTGAACGCGAGTTTAGCTTTAGTTTTAAACTTAAATTATTCATATTTTTTGCTTATCTTAGCGGTAAACAACTTCCTTACGAATTTTTTTAGATTGTTAATATGTAAATGAATGTATAAATTGAAAGTTTTCATTTCAATCTTATTTAAAATTAAATTTCGCAAAAGATTGACTATGAGAAACATATGCAATTATTACTTATGAACATAAAATTATAGACATTTGTTGGCTGTTTAAGAATTTATGTAACCTTAGATTAATTCTATCGCGAGCTTGTAGTCGAAAGAAGAATGAGAATTTATTTATCTCATTTAAATTCAACCATTATTTAAAATCCTGAAATTATTCTTCTTAGTTGCGCTAAAACCTATATTACATGTCAATCTAAATTATAATGCTTGAATTTCATTTCATTTATAAATTGTTATTAAAATAATTGCTACCGTATTTTCTTAATGTAAGAGTCATATAAGTAATGTTCAAATTAAAAAACAGATTTATTAACTTTTAGGAATCTAATATTTATGGAAATATCGATGAATTTGGCCGCTCCCTATATATACTCCATACACGAACAAAATATTTCGCTACAGAATATGATAAGTAATCGACAATGTTTATAATAATTGGTTTTATCGTTGTAATGAAAATAGTAGTCGTGCTTCCGTATGAAATTCTCCTTTTTTGACATTTTGAGACATATGTTTATAATCGATACTCGTACGTGTTCCTTATGATGACATGACCTCGTGACCACCAATAAGAGCAACAAATTCTTTAATCATCTAATTAATTCCTTTCCCATTTCATCTCTGATTTGATCGACCTTAATAATGTAAAGCGCAAAATATGCGTAAGGACCTCGTTTTGCCGTGAATGCGGAGATAGGAATTTCGCGAGAATAGGTGGCGAAGTCGATGGTTAAATACGATTGACGCCGTTAATATTGTAGCCAGTCAAATCACGGGTTCGAAAGGTCGGAAACGGTGCTAAAACAATGTGCAGAGCGACCTTCTCGTTTATATCCCCGCAATATATATATATATATATATATATATATATATAAAAATACAAAAAAATGAGAAAGATTCGTGCGAGTGGCCAAGATTTATCGCCATCACTCACCATTGTTTGCGAGTGTATTACTATGCGATTACTATTCGAGACTCGCAAGCTCTCTTATAGTGCCGCGATAGCGAATCTAGACAAACCGTCTCGGTGTCGCTAATCTCTCTCGATGATTTATCGAATTAAAATTCAACTACTTTGTAGGAATTTTCCGGTGCCTCGTCACTCTATAAGCTGGACGCCGATACTGCAATGCGGAGGAAGAGAGGGCAAGCAGTAACTAGGCTTTTCCATTCGGAAGCTTCGGTCGTCGAGGCAATTGAGTAAAATGGTCGAATGCATATTTTCTAAATAATTCGTTAGCACTTTATCATTCTATCGCAAGATAGTTTATTATTACTTCAACATTACTCGTGCATTTGTAATTGAATGAAGTCGCCCAAAGTTTTTCGAACATTCATTAGAGCCTTGAAAGTTTAAATGCGAAAATTTGGCTTAACCATAACATAAATGTAACCAAATATTAATAATGATATTGTAAGCCCAAATGTAAATATTATTATGATAATAAAAGCTACAATTTCAGTAAAATGTGCCGTAAGTTGTGTGATGTAAGATGTGATTTCAGTAAAATTTATTAAAATTTAATTCCACACACACATCGCTCATTTCTATATTCGATTAATTAATCGATACCGTTTTATTTGGAAAATTGAATACCTGTCGTATTAATAATGTTTTTTCTTTTCTTTTAACGCCTCATTATCGTCTTACATTTTCGTGCACAAATGCCTTATTGTTCTTTCAGTTCCCTCGCGCAAACGATTTTTTATACGTAGTTTTTCATCGCGACAAATAAAAATTCTCTGCATCTGTGAGATAAAAGATCCGTACTTAAATAAAATAGCGGTATGTACCGGCAATATAAACAAAATAATGCATCAATAGAAAAACCATGTATGGATGTACATATTCCGAACAAACATAATGATTGACTTGAATGATGCTGTCAAACAAGGTACACGTAGATGCGAATGCGCGTATCCAAGACATTGATAGACTAATAATATACTTTCTTAGGCAATTTTTCCCTTCTCAATGCACTTCCTACATTCAATAAAATTGTACCTACGATGTGTACCTATTCATTGGATATATCTGCTTACAGCGGGTACTCATTGTTCGGCAAATCTACGGATTTACTGTAGCGGTGGATTTCAATAGAATTGTTGCTTGATATATTTAAATATAGTACGTTGTATTCTTGAAAACAAAGACGGGCGCTTGCGCATAGGTTATTAATTTCATTTTATGATGAAGTGAATATGATGACAATTTACATACCGTTGGAAGATTGCTTACAGAATCTGATAAACATTATGTGCTATGTATGTTTATGACGAATCTCTTCTTCCTGAAACAGAATATTGCTGTAAGAAACTTATTCGTTTTATCATTAACGCTATAAAGAAAATTCATTTTGTTAAAATAAAGCAAAATCGATTGAGTAATTTATTGTATTTGTAAATATAGTCCTGTAAAAAAATATTGCAATTATAAATTATTTTATCATTAGTAGAATGAAATATGGTTAATTAAGTTATAAGTAAAAACTGATAAATTACTCTAAACTATGATTTACATTTATCATTAAAATAAATTATATTTTACTTTTTAAACTTAATTATAAGAGATTTTTTTATTTGACAATATAGTAATAGTAGGAGCATTGTATCTATTAATGGATATTTTCATGTAATATATATATACATTTATTAAATAATAAATGCACGTATTAATAATCATCAATCATGTTTAATCGACAATTCAATCGGTATTGAAATTAGTTTCAAGTAATAGTTTAACTATTTCTAGATTTTTGCAAATTTATCCACTTTACACTAATTTTTACGAATATTCATTTAAGCCATCTAATTGTGCATTACTCTTTAGCCAGTCATTTTAACAACGGTAATTCTTATTACTCTTCTCCTTTGGAAAACGTATTTGTTGTTTGTTTATATTGCAGCCATTGCTGAGTGTAGAGTGCTACTGCTAAGAGCTAAATCGCTATCCGTTAATTGTACGCACATATTGTAATGTTCGTGCACACTGTAAATAATGTAAATAATCATTCATTGTCGATTAAAATCTTCAAATGGGCCTTCATTATCGTTTTCGTTCATTCTCGTTACAAAAGAAGCAAACGTTATTTGTCTGAGAATACATTTGGAAGTGACGTATGCGCTTAAAAATTCGCCTAAAACATAATCCCTTCGGTCTTTTTTACTTTACAGATACCCTAACCTATTAATTAAACGAACAAGTCGTCGGGCGAAAAATCGATAGGACAAATACAGCAAAAAATGTGAGCAACCGCTCAATTCGGGACTCAATGAATTTTTCATTTTTATGGTACATCACAATAAACGAGCGAGATGGTTTTTACTCAAGTGGCACACTTTAATAACGGCCATCAAGATTTAAGTAAGTGGGAGGGAGTGTAGATAGTGCGGTCGCGCGTAACGTGCACACATGGCACCTGCTCCCAATGAAAAACGATCGACTGTCGTTACCTATTAGTCAAGGGCGCTCACGTAATTATCGGCCGCAAATTAGTGGTCCTTTATATTAATATATGAACCGACATAACTCAGCGCCCTGTTAAGCACTTTTCTCCATCCCGCGTTTTTACCGTAATCTCGCGATAAAGTGAGGCCGATAGGATTTCTACAATTTTTCTCCTATTGCGATCAAATCGTATTGCGGATGTTGTAAATATTGACGCCAATGGGAATGAGAATCGAGCAGAAAGGTGATTCATCCGAGTCGTGATTCAATCTGTTTTCACTTGTGTACTTTCCTATTGTGATTTACGCATTCGGCTTGGTAAACTTCAAATAATCATCTAGCATTATATAAGTATGAATGGACTTTAGATTTTCGACTGTTATTTTGCAATCTAACATTTTTTTCTATCAATTATTTTTACCTAAAAATTAATTTTATTTATATTGCAAAATAATATCGTTATTACGTAAGATCGAATGAAATTTTGTTATTTATTATGTGTAGCGGGGAACATTAGTAAACTACTGTACATTTGAAATAATGTAAGGGAGAAGGATGATATATGATGATTATACGTATATTTATTAATACAATGAATGATTATATATACATCAAATTTATTGAGTAAATATAATTATTAAAAACTAAATACTCGAGAGCAAAGCTTCTGGTAAAGAGAGGAAAAACTTGAAAAATAATCGAAAGATTAAACGGGACGATTTAGATGAAGTAAAAATCCGTTTATTATTATTATTATTAGTACTACTTAATAATAATCCGATATATATATATATATATATATACATATCTTATTATCTACTCGAAAATTGTTTTAAGAAAGTTAATAGGATTTTGAAAAATTGTTGAGTCATTCTTTTTTGTTATCTTCCATTAGTGTTAATTTACGAACTTGGCGTGCACGTATGATCTCGCATAATTTCTTCAGTTTTTGACATTATTCGATCATACATTGTACATGGAAAAATCCAAAGCTTTGTATCTTTAAGAATATTCATCGGTCAAAGTTCACTTAAAGTAAAATTTGTGCAATCTATCTAGATTAAAAATATTAATGTAAGATGGGAAATTTGTATTATACATGCTTTTTGATCTGCTTAATTTTTTTCCGTACACAAATACGCTACAATTCATTTATGAAAATTTCATTTTACTGCACGTGGGAAGGAAAGTATTGCATAAATTACCTTTACTATCAGATCCATCTGTAATGGCATCCGGATGGAATAATCTGCTCTTTTTGAGTGGTGCAGGGGTGAGGGTAGAAATGATCAAAATATCGAAACAATCGTGGCAGTTTACTATTTTAAACGAATCAACAATTTTCTTACAAATAATTGTTTATGATATTATTTTTTAAAAATGTATGTAATTTCATTTGATAAAAAGGCAACATTTAACATACCATTCTAAGTATATAATATAGGATAGATATTTACTATAAAATTATATTTTTATGCTTAAAAATACGATATAAATAAAATGAAAAAAAATATGTAAACGATACATACACACACACACACACACACACACACACACACACACACGCCCATATATATATATATTGACGCACTATTACTTTTCATTAAATTAGTCATATGTCCATACACGATTCATCAAAATTTCTTGAAAAATGTATATTATATTACAATATTGCTGAAGCATTAATAATGCATTGTTCTTTGAATTTGAAACAGAAATTTTAATGAATAAAAATTGAAGAATTTAATTTTATTCCTATGAAAGCTTTTCGTTTTATTATAAATATAATCACACTCGATTCATGCGTAATTCAACAGTATAGATTAAAAGCTTATTATCAGCAAATATATCAGTAAATCATCGTAATTATTATATTTATTTTCACAGGAAAGTATACTTTAAAAAGTTGTACGCAGCGAATTTCGTGACGTGCTTGATTTTTACATCTAAATAAAAATGAAATGGACATTCAGTCATCCAACTGTTCGTGTTTCAGTATCCAACTGCGTATGTCCGACTGAGAGACAGACGCCTTGACTAAGCCGTCAGTGGTAAGTTACTTTCGTAATGTAATAATTCTTTTCATACGATTCTCTAAAAATTTAATGCTATTTCCTTAGATAAATATGCTTTGATTTAACATTCCTATGACGTTTTGAAATCGTCGTATTGCCTACAATTTATTTAGTAAATAGATTTTTCAATATTATCTCATTACTGTTTTGAAATTTTAATTATGATTTAAAAAATTCTTGGATTATTTCTGATAATGATTTATCGTTCAATAATAATAGTAATTTTTATATTTCGTTACGTATGATTTTAAAGTACTAAATCATATATGATATTTAGCAGCAAATTAAGTGAGATTGTTTTATTTGATTGACTTTCTTTGACCCAATTTAAAATCTACTTACTTATAATTATTTTAATTTTAGGTTAATTGTTTTTTAATTAGTTAAATATACTTTGAAAAAGAAATTATTATCTGTAATGAATTTTGTGAATAAAAAATAATAATATTATACTTGTATGTAATTAAATTTCTTGAGCATAATTACACATATAGTCATTAGCACTTTTCATTGTGACTAATTTGTTGCTGCTACAATTTAGTTATCACGGAATTGGATTTCAAGATTTTGAAAGTATTTAAAAATAGATAGAATTATTAATTATAAAAATCCTGTGAGGATATGAATGAAAGAAAAAATTATATAAAAATTGTATGTTTATAAGGATATTATAGAATTTAATATATTTTAATATAAGCGATAAAAAATGTTTTTTTTTTTTGTTTTTTCATTAAAATACTTATGAAGAAATAATTGAGAAATAAACATATATTGAAGCATTGAGACATCTTGAAAATAATACAATTTTAATGATGTACATAGAAAGTTTGAAATAAAACGCTTAAAATGCTTTATTAGTTAAAACTTCTAAGTAAAAAATCGAAAAGAGCAAGAGAAACCTAATTAACGAAACGAAATACTGAAATCCTTCAGGAGGGAGGGAATACAAAAGCATAAAATGAAAGAGATAAGATTGTGAGAGTGAGTGAGAGATAGAGATAGAGAGAGAGAGAGAGAGAGAGAGAGAACTGACGGGTATAGGTTCAAAAAGCCGTCGTCCTTCTACCAAGTCTCTCACGAGATCTGGGCTGTGTTCTTTGTATTTCTCTCTCTTTCTCTCGCTGTTTGGGATGATGTTTCTCGGATCGCACCCGCAACCATATAATTACGCGAACACGCCTCTGCTCGATCAGCGTGAATATGCGCGTGCGTGTGTACGAGTGCGCATGTACGTGTGTCTGCTTGAAGAAAACGACGAGGCAAGCATTAAATTCACGTGCTATGCGAAGCAGAAGGGCGAGTAAGCGAGAAACAGAAAGATAGAGAGAGAGAGAGAGAGAGAGAGAGAGAGAGAGAGAGAGAGATAGAGAGAGAGAGAGAGAGAAGTACATGAGGTACAGGTTTCCCGGATGATTTACGCCTTTGCTGATTCCTGCGCATTCCTTGGGCTTTTACCTGTACATATGCATTTATGCTTTAGCGCGTACGACAGGTTAAAGGAAAATGAGAAATGGCCTTTCTCGCTTTTTCTTTTTTAATCCTAGTTACATCCCATAATGCGGCCTTTTTAATTTCCCTCGGTATGGCCCATTTCGCAAATAATGTGTCTCGAATGCTTAACCATAGATATTCTACAGTTTTTCTTCGCTTAAATATAGCTCTAAAATTTTGCAAATATCATTTTAAACTATCGACTGTTGATTGATGCCATGCCTATTCTAACTTTTTATTTTTATGCATAATTATCTATGACAGAGAAATAGAATGTGGCTATTCCGTTATTTTTATCTATTTATTCTAATACATTTGAATTTATAAAAAGTATGAAAGGTATTACTCGAACAAGCGTTTATATTACATAAAAAAAAAGTAGAACAATTTCTTTCTTCGACATTATTATTGTTTTCGCGTTTTTATTGTGAACCAAATTAATTGCAATATTAAATGTCAAGAATATTTTATTATTTATAAAAAAAATAGAAACAAAAAAAATGAAAGAAAGAAAGAAACAAAAAAAGAATAAGATCTTTAATACTATCGTGGGACAAACATGTTATAATTTAAGAATTATACAAACTATAACCGAACGTTATCATTAATAATTAAGTAAGTTATGTATGTGTATTTTCAAATCTTGAAATATTATTAATTATTTTGGAATAATTATGTACCATACACCAATGTCATTAACTTAAAAAAAATTTTTTTTTAATCATTCATGAGCTTTAGCTTTTTCATAAATGACTCAATACATTAAGTATCGACATACAGTAACTTAATATCTTATAATTTCATTTGAAAGTAAGTAATTGATTATTATCGGCGTGTGATATTAAAAAAAAAAAATCTAATTTATTGAAGGCGTGTCATTTAAAGGATATTAAATGATAAGTTAAATAAATTATATTACAAAAATAAAATATAAACTTTCAGTACAGCCACTTCGTACTAGCTCAGGGCATAAACATGCTCCATTATACATGCTCGCCCGTCTAATTATCGATAGATAAAATGTAAAAGAATAAGTTAAAATTTGCCATACATCAAAGTATTCATATGCTTGTGAGGCTCGATGTACCGAACCTATTGCAAAAATCTATTGCAAAAAGTATGTTTTTTGCAAAGACGCTTTTAGTCAAGTGTCCACTTGCTTGAATACGAGAGGATCGTATCAAAGGCACTTAAGCACACGGCACTCATACAGATTATGCGACAATAATAAACTATCATACTTAATTATACGCATAAATTGATCTTTACTTATAATATATGGCTTTCACGCCTTATCACTGGCTCATAAGATCTAAAGCAGACTATTTATCGATTATAGCTACCCATTTGAAGCTGTTTACCTGAAATTGTCTATTAGCTCGCGGCAATCGCTCACTATACAGCTCTAGCCAACGAGATTGTGTTATCATCTTCGTTGCGCTTATTTGGCTGGAGCAGCTATTTACATATGAGGAAGGGATTCGCGTCGATCATACTTCCATTAGTCGTGTCGCAGTGTCAATGGCATCAACCACGGACTAAGGACATGAATCACGAATAGAAGCTCATTGCCGAATCAAAGAAGAGAAAATCATGCGATCGCTTTCCTTCAACAACCCCGATTTCCCTTTACTTTAACACTCTGCTTTAACGAGGCATAGATTTCAAGCGCAATTATTGTTCAACCAAAGTCACTTCACGTGTAAAGTGAGCAAAAAACAAAAACATTTCGAAATTGTCGAAACTGTCTTTCATCCATACTTACGAAAGTGCTACTGTTTGCCGTTAAAAATGCTCGACATCTTAAACGTCTTCTCAAATTTCGTAATACGCGATAATGCTTTAATCCTAAGAATTTAATGATAATAGATAGTTTAGCGAATTATGTATAATAAACTGTTATTTATTACAAGAAATCGCCCCCCCCCCATGACAACATTACCAAATGTTATTAAATTACAAACATTTTTACCGCATTATTGGCAATTTTTATTTCATAACCAGTTTTTAGAACTTTTAAAACAACATTTACATCATCAACTCGATCTAACGTAAGGTATTAACTTAAAATAATATAAAAAATACTTTATGAAGATATATAGCTTCATTATTATTATTATTATTATTGTTGTTGTTGTTGTTGTTGTTGTTGTTGTTGTTGTTGTTGTTGTTATTATTATTATCATCATTATCATTATTATTGTTATTATTATTATTATTATTATTATTATTAATATTAATATTATTCAATTTTTTTTTATGTACAAGCTATAAAGTAAGCTTATGGTGCTTAATTAATTATTATCTTAAAACAACAAAATATTTTAATGGTTCGTACATATTTCAAGTGTCGCTTTAAATTTATTGAACAAATTAGTTTGAGAACTCTATAAGCTGTAAAAGTATTGTCTCTCAATAATAGCATCGTTTTACATTCGACTTCTATTATTCGCATTTATTTCTTATGATTGTCAATGAACGCTTATTGAAATTAACGACACTTTCAAAGTTAATAAAAACAAAAAATAAATAAAAAAACAGAGCATATAATAAATACTACTGTAAAATTGTGAAAACTGACGTAATCACATTTCGTCTTCATTGCTCTCAATTTAATTCTATGTAAATTTCCTTTGAAAATCTTGCATAATTAATTTCCTATTTATTTCTTTAATCGCAGATACAAATGTCATAATATTTAATTACCCATATAATGAAATTGAATAAACAGAATATTTAATGATTTAAATGTAATTTATGTTCAAAATAAAATCCCGAGGTAAATCTATTTCAAAAAGATTACAAAAAAAAACAACAAAAAAAAACAATAAAAAATAAATAATATTTTTAAGATTGTATTCTTAAATTGAGTAAAGTGATTTGCGAAAAAATCGAGTAGCTACCCGCATACCTTCACTTGTGATCGCTTTCATTTCTCAGTGTATAATTAATTGGAAGAGGTTGAGCGTAAAATAGAAAGAAAGGAAAGGAGAGCGAGAAACGCTACAACAGCTCATTAATTAGTATCGCTAATTATACGTAGAACACAACCTTCCAACAGGCTATACATTATAAAAACAAATAAAAAGACAGGAATACATGCACGACAATTCTGTGTTTTCATTCTATTTGCCTCGCACGGAGCAAAAGATCTAGACCGATGTGATATAAGCTTTATGTTCTATGCTAATGCAAATTAAAAAATCTAAATTATCAAATTAACAGTCTGAATTAAAATTTATGTTAAAGTTTGCTTAAATTCGACTTTAGGATAACGTCTCTACATTGTTAATATAATAAACAGAAATTTATTCTATGTAAATGATGTATATATATTCGTACTTTAAGTCCCATTTACAAAATAAATATTAAAAACATTTCATTCGCTCATACTTACAAAATTCATACAATATAGATTTAATTTTTATTCTGGCAGATAATTTAACTGATACTTCACAGAAAATTATTGTAAATATTATTAATATTATATTATAATCGTGATAAACTATACAAAAATAGAATGACGTATAAGGCTCGTAAGGGAAATTAATAAAAAAAATTTTTAAAAAAATCTCGCTCCTACAGAATAGATGTATTATAATTTTGCCTACTCAAGACACGAAATTAAAAAGAATCGACCCCTTCTGGAGGAATACTGTGTATATATATATATATATATATATATATATATATATATATATATATATATATATATTCTTCCCACTGGTGAATGTATGGATGGCTCCTGATACCAAAACATGTGGATTCCTTTTTCAACGAACTATAACGTGCATCAACGAATACATGCGAAGGCCAACCAATCGACAGAATGATCGATACATACGGTAATTCGATTTTCTTGTGCAATAAATTATTTTCCATATATTTTTAAAGCTTGAGTTTACTGTTTTATAGCCTAATATACTTTTACAGCCACTTTGACTGAATACATAAATGACGGTAGGCGAGGATGCTCTCCGAGTAAATTTATTTATTTTTCCAATGATAATCAAGCTTATTATAAACGTTATGCTTCTGATAACTCACGCACTTGCTCTCTTTCTACGATTACAACTACTGTTAAATCTGTTACTGCAGCTATTTTACAGTTGAATGCACAAAGGATAAATCATTGCGATGTTAATCGTACGCATAAAAACTTATCAAAACCCTTCGAATTGCCCGCATATTTCTTTGAATCGCTCATCATCTAGTAGTAAAAACTCTTCTTCTCTCTTCCGTTTAAAAGATAATATTTCGCCATTTATCACGCTGTTTCTACAGAATGTTACTTTGATGCCGAGTGTACAGACAGAACAACAACAAAAAAACCAAGTTACATTGCAAAACTTAGGGAAACTCATATTAGAAATAATATATACAATAATATTAAGATTGCGTATCACTAAGGTTCATAAACAATGTCCTTCAATGATTGTAATATATCTATTAAAAATAAAAAAATAATTATATGTCGTAGTTACATTTATGTTTAACTTATTATTAAACTTTATTATTGTTATTATTTTTTTATTGTAACGAATGCCATGACAATATGATTAAAATATATTTAAAAGTTTCAATATCGACTCAATGAATAATATTGTTATTAAAGTTTTTATTCATTTACTTAATTAATTAAATATCATTTCAATAATTCGTATTATTATTGATCAATATGATATTTTTTTTTTTTTTTTTTTTTTTTTTTTTTTAATAAATTTTTGAATTTATAAGCCTTAACATTGTTTGTTAATATTTACATGTCCGATGAATTTTTTTTATTAAATGATACATCTGCTTAGTGAGTAATAATCAAATTTTCTTATTATATTATCTTGATATTATATTATATTATAATATATTGGTACGCTATCAATTTTATTTTTTATTATAATTGATTATAAATTTCATAATAAGCAATTTAGAGAAAAGAGTTAATAAGTTCGATTTATTATAAAATAATATATATATATATATTAATTTAATCACAATTATAGGATAAAAAATTTTTTAATAAATTGTAAATTACATTTTTTTTAATAATAAACAGAATTTTAGGGTCAGGTTATAATTTCCATATTAATTACGACAATAGTTATTAGCTATTTCTTCACATAATATGATATATAAAATATAGATGTTTAGTAAACTTAACATATTTTTATCGAAAATCATTATTATTAAATGAATCGTTGAACTAATAAGCTTTAAATGTAAATGAAATTTATATCTTATGAATTCTTATATAAAATTTAAAGAGTCCGACCTCATTTCGTCTTCACGCAGAAACAAACGCATCGGGTTGACTTGAATTTGGTCGAAGTAGTTAACTTTACGTGGCTCCCTCAGTGTCGTAAGTATAATAATAGGAATACGCCCCGTACAGAGAGGCTGTATTCTTGAAATAAGCGTGTCCCTGTATTTTTTAACAATATTTTTCACAATATTGCCACTCTCATGCTTATAATTGCTATCTAAATGATTGAATAGTGTCAGACGATATTGGAATTATCGTTCTGGAGACATGACACTCGACTAATTGACTGCGTAATTGCATCGCGATGAAAGTACATACCGGCCTGTATAAAGCTAATGTCGCTTTATTGCAGGTCTGCTGCTTCATGCCCAGCTAACGTACTTAAGTCTGTAAAGTCGAAAAAATCGTATTCCAATTACACGTAAGCGCGAAAAGATCATCCACCGGAGCGGAATAGAATTGAACTTTTTCCAATCAGTATCTTCGTGATTCATTGATTCGCATGCCCCTCATCTTCAAATTCTTTCACTCATGAATATTTTTCAAGCTTTAGATTAAATAACATAAAGTTTTTAGAAAATAATCGCTTATGATAATCCTCGAAATGATTTTTATTAATGAAATTTTAATATGTTAAGATACATCATTAACTTAACAGTAATATTGATTCCAAAAGGATATAATATATTAATTATTACCTTTACCGATCTTTTAAAATTATTTAAGTATATCAATTTACAACGATATATGATTATCAGAAAAAGTCATAATGTAACTCTAGTGGTTGAACATTGATTCGATAATTCTTCGAATTTCTCTCTTCTGTCTTCATACGTAGCACTAACATTTTTAATATTTCTAATATGTATAATATACATATTATATAATAATCTATCTTAAATTATTTTATGAGCTTTATCCTTTATTATTATGGTAGATATTATAATTAGAATAGAGGAATTAAAGCTCGATATTAATCTACGTCGTATATAATAACATATTATAGCTTTATAAAATATAACTGTACTTAACTTTAATAACTTTAATTAAATTTCACTATTAAAATACATTAAGTGTGATTGGTTGAGTGGCTGTATTTTACACATCTTTTATACATTGGAGCTCTGTTTATTAGTTTATTAGTAAATTAGTAACAAAATATATTATTTGAAGATAAGAAATTTTGATACTTGATATGGAAGATAGATGGAAGAAATTGATTTAAAAGATATTTAGCTTTAAGCAACAGTTGGTAAATTTTATTTTCCTATTCTATTTTAAACGCAATTTTTCATTTTTTTTTTTTTTTTTTCTTAATAAGAACAGTCGATATAATATTACGTTATAATTGTAAGAAATTATTATATTTCAAATTCCTTCCAATATACAATTTCTAACAATTAAAATGATAATATTAGCATTAATTTACTCGATCCATTACATTTATTACGAAGACGTATTAATTATATAATATAACTTAATAACTTTCTCAATTAATATCTTTACTTAGAATTTTTTGAAAATGTTTTTTTAAATATAATCTATTCGTTAACGTAATGTTATCCAGAGATTTTATTAGATTAAGATCAAATGATGAAATTTCGCGAATTACAAGAAAGACGTAAAATACTATTATTGCATTTAAAATTATTGCTTCTAAAATTACATGGATTTTTTTTTTTTTTTTTTTTTTTTTATGCACATTTTAATACAACTGTTATTTTAAACTGAAAATAATGACATAAAAATATGCTTCAAAAAATCCTATATTTTCAAATGAAAAAAAGAATAATATTCTAGAATAATTAAAAAATTTCGAATAAATTATATATAGTTTATTTATTTTTCACTTCGCTCAAAAGTATCTACATAATGGACATTTCGGGTGTTTTGTATATCATGAAGTAATTTATCTGGCAAATTTAGGAAATCGTCAATTAATAATAACTTTCCTTAACATATATAAACTTACATTTATATCTGTAGTTAAGCCATCGTAAGTTTTGGCTTCGAATTCCGAATACTATCCAAAAAAAATTCAAATATCGAATCAGAAATTATTAGAATATCGTCAAATAATTTTTATGTTTATTGCATTTCGATCGAATCTGTTCCCATAATGCTTTAATTTGACTAATCTATTGGCATCTCTCATCGCTCTCATAGATCATAATCTAATCTTATTAGAGATTAAAACAGTAATTTGAAACCATCTTTCTCTTAACGATGTATTCGTAAACATTTTATAAATTCAACATTCGCTTAAGGAGCTTTTTAATTTGTTTATATTGAGCATTGAATGTTATAATATAAGCACTCGATAAATATAATAGCGCCTACGAATTTTTATATGATCTTCAATAATTAATTTTAATCATTGTCACTTATAAGATTTTTCAAAAAAATTCTTCTTTGATTAATACCAGCATTACTGAAAATGTATTTTACATCTACGACAATAAATATGTATTTCACGTTAAAAAACAATATTAAATTCATATTTTATAATAATAAATAATAATTAATTTCAGAATGGTAAAATACAATCACATAATTTACAGTGTGATTCTTACTAAAAAAATAATCGGGCTTTTAATTTTAAATATATTATGAGAATTGTTAACTGTCATCGACTCTCTTAGTTGATAGTTGAGAAATCTAGACAATTTATTTCGATCTATTCATAATTAGTTATTATATTTGATTGTAATATTCAATTGAGAAAGCAAATATTTTATTTTATTATTATACATATATATATACGGTTTATTCTCAGAAAATTTTGACAAAAGGTGTATTTGTAAAAAATGTTATGAATATTATGATTCGATCGCCTAATTTATTACATAAAAGGGATTAGTAAATTCATACAAAATTTTATCAATCTACTAATTTTTCCTGTTTTTCTACAAACTTCAAGATTTCGAGACGTTTATGGCAATCATTGTTTATCACTTTTTTATACACGCGTGTCTACATAGCAACCATTCATAGAATATCATTCATGTATATTTTTTATCTTGAGAGATATTAAATATTTTAGTGAATCGTTATATCGCTACATTGTGCATTCATTACATTTATTTTAGTTATTTGTTAATTTAGTTATCATGTTATTTTAGTGTCTTTACTACACTTTCATCGATTTATAAATTTTATCGACGGTATTTACATTATTATTATTATTATTATTATTATTATTAATATTTCGTGTATCACCAGTAGTAGGAACTGTTAATTACATATTACTTGAGAATATGAAAATTGTAGGTCGTTTATTTAATATTTAGGATCTTAGACAGCACCTGTTGATGCCAGGGTGCTGCTCTTACTTTAATATTTATATCTAAAATTTTCGCCTTCTCACATTATTATCGTAAATGTATCGTAATATACTTTAAAATTACCAGAGTTTAAATAGTAATCGATATGATTTCAATAAAAATCAAGAAAATAACTTCAATATCCTGTAAAATAATCGTTGCTCTATATATGGCTGGCATTTCCGTCGATTACATAGTCATCTATGTCTTTCGTTATGATTATACTTATTACAGTGCATTCAAATGTTAAAAAATTCGCGGAAAAAACTTTATTATCTATAGTACGCGATTTGATAGTTATTTCAACGTAGTTAGTGACTTTCAAATGAAAATAATTATAAGCTTAAAAGGTATTCCATTTTAATCTTTGCATATATTTAGTCGATAAATAATTAAATTCATTTACTGAATAGGGTTGTCGATTACTGTGTAACGCAGGATAATTAAAGTGTCAGCAATGAATATAATAAGTATTGCTTGAATGCCAATAAAATTTGAAATATGCCTTAGCTTGTTAATTAACAATAATCACTTTTGGGCACTAGTTTTATTTAATTTTCTTTGCGCGCGCGTGTGCCCATGCGCACGAGGCTCTTGTGCGCATATCTGCGTTTGTGTTTAGGTGCGCGCGCGCCCGCATACACAGTATACTACTGTATTATTATTATAATTTGAAATTTTCAATATTATTATTTTCAATAATTATTCACATGCCTCTGTATATAATTTACTATGTAAGAAGCAATTAAAGAGTAAGGAATGAAAAAAATATTTAATTCATTTGCTAGAATGTGATATTTATTTATAAATATTTAATTATATCGTTTAAAGATATGATTGTAATTTATAATAGGCCTCGAATAATTTTACTAGTTACAAAACTTTTTGTCCTTTACATTTCCGAGGGAACCGATTGAATCTGACATCTTATTCTCCTTGAATAAGGAGTTAATTACATCCCAAGAGAATTTTTGTATACACACAAGTCGATTATACAAAAGTTATAATTTTCACTTCTTTTGCGCCGTATAAACGTAGCAATGCCCAGCTGATAATCGCAATCGTAAGAAAAACCTGGATGAGTTCCAGTCGATCGAAGAAGTAGGAAAATAAAAGCATCCCACCGTGAACTGGGCGTACGAAGAGCCTAAAGGCTCATAAAGTCAATACGGTATCCGAAGAAATAAAACAACATCCCATCGGCTAGACTGTCCTTATCGTCCTTCTTTCTACGTCGAAAAACCAGATCTCGTCGAGGACTCCACTCGGCGGAAATGGCATACGATATAATCCACTTTCGCGGTTTCAGCCGATAGAAAAAACAGTCCCGTTTTTCAGGGCTTCCCGTCCTCACGGGGACGCGCCACGGGTGGGACATCCTGAGTTCAGTTTCTTTTCTTTGTCGAGTTACTACATAGACACACGCTGGTATTACATTGGATCGCTAGGATGGCTTGGTAGTGTCGATGGTCATAGTGACGAATCGCTTTTATGGCTATGCCGCACCGCTGGACCTTCGTAGAGGATTCGAATTTTCATTAGGAATTGGAAGCCGCTCTTTCCACGGCATTGATTGAAACTTGGGGTAAAGTCTCAGTCCCAGTGAATGTTGTCTGCTAAAACGGACAATAATCTTTAAATGAGATAGGACGTGATGACGAACGCACGGCTTGTATCTGTTCATTCGCTGCCTCTATAATATATCCCGTGGACGATTTTATTAGACGCAATATTCGAATTGATCATCGAGTTAAATGACACATACTCGCTATTACATTGGAAATGGCAGTTTTTAAAATGCGTATGAGACCACTTTACATATCTTGTAAATATTATTAGAATTGCTATCATTATAAATAATTGGTGATACGTAATCATTATTTGAGTATGCATGCATTAGTCGCATATATTATTGATTTTCTTATAAATGCAATTTAATATGCAATCATTCACCATTGACTTTCTATTGGCGGTGCTCTATTCTTGAAAAATAACAATATCTAATATGTATTCCATATAGAATATAATACAAATTATATATAAAATGCTTGAGAAACTCAAAAATCTAGGAGGATAAAATTGTACAGTTATTATTATTTGCAATTTTAACTAAATAAAATCTACGAGGTTTATTGATATTACAGTCAATTATAAGGTTTCCCGCCAATCCTTATGGCAATCAATTTTTATTCATTTCTTTGAAATTCATTCAAAATTCGCTATGAAAAGCTGCTTACCTCAAAGCTTATTTCCCACCTGGTATGGCCGCTTTAATATTCCTAAACATAATAATTATCGGCCTGGAAAGTAATGATCTCCCTATATCCGAAGCACCCATACGCGGCATAATAATCTCCCATTCCGCGAATGCTAATGCTAAAAGCGAACAAAAGCAAAAGACAAGTCGATCGAGTACATTTGCATACGATTATAAAGCCGTTGAATTTCCACTCATTAATAACATTAAAAAGAACGAGATTTCTTCGCGTCCCTCGGACGTCAACTCTCACCGCGGTCTCCCCCCCCCCCTCCTCCTCCTCCTCCTCCTCCTCCTCCTCCTCCTTCTCCTCCTCAACGCCACACCCCACCCAATCACCTTTCCCCATCCCGCCATCCACCGCCCTCCCCAACCCCGACCCCGTCTTACCCCATTCGGTGCAATCGTGTCCTTATACTAACTAAAACTACGGATTTTCTCCAACTGCGAGTTGCGGCCAGGCAGCCAGTCGTCCAACTGGTCGTGGAACAGCACAGTTCGCGCTGCTCGAGTCTCCGACAACCGGGAGTGAGACCGGGACGTCTCGCTCTGGCCGACCCGCAACCTGGGCAGACGTTCTCACGGCAGAGACGAAGAAACGTGGGCGATTTTTCACGACTTCTCGGACGAGCGGACGCCGATGGAAGTCGGATGGGCGCGGGCAGGGGTAGGTGATGGGGAGCTCGAGGGGCGCGAGGAATACAGACTTATCGCGAGTGACGGGCGAGATGCGGCTGCGAATTTGTCCACTCTGGACGTAGAGATTACGCGCCTAAATATATGAGAGCCGAGAGTGCGATTTACTCGAGCGGTCGATCCTATTGAGTCGAAGGATGCGTAACGAAATGTGGTTGACAAGCGTTATGAGCCTTTTTCTCGCTTATCTCGCGGGGCCTTTGATCGCATCGTTCTGCGAGCCGTCGATTTAGTCGCGATTCCAACGACTAATTAGCCCGTACTATTAATTTTCTAATCAGTGCTTATATGTGTAGGGTTATAGATGGTAATGATCAAGCAAATGGGCGTAAGCGATGAGTTAGTAGTTAGTGGATGAATTTTGTATTTCTTCCGCACTCTTGAGATTGGCTGAGCGATCGACTCGGGCAGTTTGGCATTGCAAATGAACTTGAAAAATCATTGATATATCGTAATATTTCAAAAAATCTTGCGATGCTCAATGTACGTTACGTAGTCGGTTGACTCGAGCGTTGCCGGCAAAGTTTTAAAATTAATCTGAACTATCTCAGAGAACAGTATTTGCTTAATAGGGCTTAGCCAATAAGGAATAAAATTTCCGTTGTTGCATTTAATTTTACATATAAGTTATTATCATAGGTTGTAATTATAAATGGTAAAAAACTTAACATATAAGTTATTATCATAGGTTGTAATTATAAATGGTAAAAAGCATAAAAAGTTTGATTTAATTATAATAAAAATGCATTATATAACTAACTGTATGTAACTATACATTTTTCGAACATCGTTTAATTTATTTATACTTTGATCGCCATATCATAAAAGTATAAAATAACAACACGAAAACACTGATGGTCGTAGTAAATTGAAACTTGCTAAGTGAAATTCGTTATATTTAAGTGTAAACATCAGCATCATAAATATGCGTACATATAATACTAAAATAACACATAATGTAAGTAAAAGTAAGGAGCAATAAAATGTTTACAGCACCAATGGTAAGAATGATTTTATTTACAAGATCCATTACAGAAGAATAATATTAAGAAATGCCGATCTAGAGGTTTGATAAGGCTATCTAGTAGGAAGAAATAAAATCTGAAATTGCCTTTCCTACTTCTTAAAGTAATGGCTCCATTTGAAATAAGATGATACATTCACGAGAGAGAAAAATCCACTATGTTTAAACTATAAACTGCGATTACTGAAAATCACGCAAACTTACGGAAATTGTATTTGAATTTTCATAAATGTAAGCTACATAATATATTACGCTATTTTTACAGAGACTTTTACAGAGACTCGTCCTTCGGATCAATATTATTTACAGTTTTTTCAAAACTTACTCACGATTTTACAGTTCTCTGTTGTAATTTAGAATGAATTTTAAGAAATCTAAAAGACATTTTCCCGATTTATTTCGATTTTTTTCCCATTCGTATGCAGGCGAACTTCCTTAATCGTCGATGATGATATATACCATTGGCACTGGAAATAGAAAGTAACTTAACGCAATATCAATACGAACGAACAGGCTAAGAAGAAGCAAAAAGGTCTTGCGCATAATATATTATCAATGCCATGTTCTCTTTTTGCAAATATGAAAGCTTCTTGGAGTCATTATCTTTATTTATTTTTATTTTTTTTCTTTTACCCCTTTCCGGCTTTATTTCATCGTAAGAATGTGACGCAAAGCTCTCGTTATCAGGGGGCTCGGGTGTAAAAAATTTTGCACCAACATCAATTGCATTACCGCTGTGTACGCGCTTTAAAAAAAAAACAAAAACAAAAACAAAAACAAAAAACAACAACAACAAAAAAGAAGAAAAAAAAGAAGAGGCTAAGAGCTAATTATTTCAAGTTATTTTATCGAGCTTGCAGAAAAAGTTTTGAAGAAAAAAGAAAGGGACCGATGCACTCCCTTTTACATGAGGCAAAGGCCTGAGTCATTATGATTTTTTTTTTTTTTTTTTTTTTTTTTTTTTTTTTTCCCCAATGAACTTTAAACGAAAATGTAACAGAAGAGTAACAGGACCAGTATAAAGTAACGGTACGATGCTGATGAAATAAAGAATTTTCACGATAGACGAAATATGCTTATGAGAATAAGCTTTGTTGAAATAGTTATTTCAAGTAAAAAGAACTTTAATGGAAGGATTAAAGTCGTTAATAGCATAATAGGAGATACTTAATGAGCCATAGTCCTACACTCTATAAATATCGGCTTCGTGCAATTTCAAGCCTTATTGCATTTCAATATTTATTTTAGATTAAAAATAATAGTTCCGGCAGAAAGCCAATTTTTATATCATTCATTAATCAAAGGGGGCATGTTTATTCTTATTGGCTCGCTCGTGACGGCGAGTGGTGGTGAATGAGTGATTTAACCGGCGATCTTGACTACCTGCTAACTGTCAGTCCAATTCTCAGATCCGAATCGGCGATAATTGCCGATGATGGATAAAGAGCGCGTTGAGCATATGACACTGGGCTTGAAAGAAAAGAAAAAAAAAGATGAAAAAAAAAAGAAGAAAAAAATGCATTCCTCCAGCTCCCTTAAAACGCCCGCGCTAAAACCAGCGCTGCCGATCGAGGGGCCTCATGTTCCACGCGTGCCGCGAGCCTACGAGCGACGGGAGGGTAATTTTACGGGCATCCGCCTCGAAAAAATGACCACCAACGAA
>NW_011948432.1:5167267-5172165 GCF_000503995.2 Ceratosolen solmsi marchali
GCATTCCTGGAGCATATATAATTCGCGCGACGTGGCAGGGGAGAAAGCCTCGTTCCCCGTGCCATTAGTCTTCATTAAAGTGAAATCTCGATGGCGGAGCTCCCTCCGTATCGAGGATCTTCGCATCGGGATGCGCTTATAGAAATAGACTTGGGGAACGTTGGCGACGTGGCGGCTGTCGACGCGGATTCGTATCGCCGACGAGTCCCGGGAAGCCTTCTGTCTGGACGCGCGCAATATCACCCGTTGTCCTCTTGAGCTGTCGCGTTCGGTTGCGAATTGCGAGATAGCAGCGGGACATTATTTTACTATATTTGGGTGCTATCGTGACTATGCCAACATATGGATAAATTAGGACTACAAATATCTCTCTCTCTCTCTCTCTCTCTTTAGAAAAATCTTTAATTTTAAGCTTTAGACTGAATGGTTCCCATACGGATATTTGGCATAGATTTTTATATTATCTAACACAATAAAGTGCCGCGAGGATGCATTATTATACTTTATATGCATTATTTTTTATATAAAGTACAATAATTCCCGAATAATCAGTGGAGACATTTGTGATGGAAAAAATCAACAAGAACGTATATAGCTTATGTAAATTGTATGTATATTGTATGTAAAAACATTAAAAGGTTAAGTTTCTTTAATCTTACGGTCTAATTTTTGTATAGTTCTATCATAAAAATATGACGAAAAATGTATGTTTACATAATTTATATATTTAATTTATATATTCTAATCGTAATAATACTTTTATTAAAATTAATCGAATTATATTACACATATATAATATTATTATAATTTAAATCATATAAATTTAATATCAAGATAAGTGTGCAAGATAAGTGTAAGACATTGGCAACAATAGAAGCCTCTTAGTCATAAGAGTTGAAAGAAAGATTCCATCATTTTAACAGGAATATAAATTCGTAGCATTGAATTTTTTTTTTTTTTTTTTTTTTTTTTTTTTTTTTTTTTGCAATTATTAAATGAACGGAAATAGACATAAAAGAAATACGGAGTAAGAAGGATCGAGGATATTAAGCAACTATGGTCACGGTTTGAATTTCAATGGATTATAGCCGCTCGGGCTTTTTTATTGGGAGCTTTGTTTGTAACCGCAAATTGGTAATCCACAATTATGCCGATTCCATTTGGATAGAATTGAAGTAGAAATATATTTGGTAACATTGGATAATTATGAGGAAAATGACAAATACCAATGTATTATTGTACAAAAAGTATTACATTATAAAGCTTCTATTATATATTCTTGTAGTGTGCAATCGTAGACAATAATACGCAAGATCTGAAAGATCATTGGTTATTCTCATTAATTATTGCTGTAAAAAAAAGTTTCTTCGTAAAATAATTCGTATTTCAAGATTGATCGTTCAAACATTTATATTACAAAAAGAATATGTAATCGAAGCATTTATGATAAAAAAATGTTTAGTTTTATAATTTCAAGAAAACGCCACAGTGCAAATATAATGTAAATAAGCAAAAAATAAGTCGTTAATGTAATAAAGAATTTACCTAAAAAAAAAAAAAAAAAAAAAAAAAAAAAAAAATATAATTCATTAAATTTGCGAAGACATTAAATTTGTCAATGCCGGTCGACTACATCAATTACGTTCTGAATATTTTTTGTTAATAATATATTAAAATACATATCTAAATATGCATGCGCGGGTAATATATTTTGTAATTTACAGTGCTTATTCATTACCTTAAAACTTGAGCGTATAGTAACTGGTTTTCTTATCTTACGTCTACGTAAATACAATTAGTCTAGCATAAACAATAAATCGTGCTTCTTCACTTCCTGTCCATTAGAAAGGATTATTTTTATTAAAGAGTCTCCTGTGCTCTAAATTACAGGACAAAATTCGTTTATTTTCTTACGATATCTACTTTACATTGGTAATAAACTTTTAAAATTATATAATTCATTACGTAAAATAATTTACAAGAATTAAGATATTACTGCGGAAAAATCGCATAATGTATTAGCAGTATAATCGTGTTTTCCATGTTACGATTATATTATAATTTATACAATTATTATATTAATTTATATCCCTAGAATTATCTCGTGTGACTTTTTCAAATATAATTTTAATGAAAAATTTCATGAAAAATAACAATATTTCAAAAGCTTTTGAGATCTAATTGTATGGAGAGTTTTTGAAAATACTATTGCTCTGCATATTCCCCATATTACATTAAGTATTTACATTAAGTGAACATTAACGTCATATTCGTCATAATTTTTCAAAGTAAAAGTTATTATTTTCAAAGTAAAGGTTGTTATTTTTTAATAGATTTCTATATATTTTTTTCATGCCCCTCTCTCTCTCTCTCTCTCTCTCTCTCTCTGTGTGCGCGTGCGCATGTGTGCGTGCGTGCCTGTGTGTAAATATATTTCTTCCTTCTTTTTTTTCTCATTCAATACGCTAAATTATTATAATTAAATGCATTAATTAAAGCACAATATTATTTATAACCATGCAAAATATTTCTAATTATTTGTTTTTAATGCTTTTTACATTTTCGCATTTTTATAATTACTTATTTCTCTCCATTGATGATCGACGATAGATAATATCAGCAGCTTAATGTGAAAACTCACAACTTGCGTGTGAAAAAAAAAAAATAATAATGAAGCTGATCCGTAAATCCTTATTCGCATGCAGGAGCGCTAATGAAAGAGAGAAAGATACTGCCGATCTCCAAAGCCAGGGTATGCTTGTTTAAAGTTGTTTCGATCGCAAGAGGAAGTAGAGTAACCAATCTTCATCAAACTTTGAACACTTATTGGTCATTTTTAAAATAAGCTTGAGTTTCAGTCTTAGATTATAATATTAATTATTTTGGATGATGATGCATATTTTAAAAAAGGACCTAAATTTAATAAGACCTATATGTTGAAAACGATAAGTCACATTGGTGATAAGTTAAATTTTTCTTTATCATCATTTAAGCAATTCGATAATTTAGTTAATAAACAAAAAAATAAAAAATATTATTTATTTATAAGTATAAATTATACTTATTGTAAATTACGTTAACTTACCTCAAAATTTAATTAATGAAAAAATTATAACTTATTTTTTGCATTAATTCATTGTAAAATAAAATAAGAAGATAATAAATAATCGAATAACAATAATACAAGTTCGTTAATATTATTGTCCACAAGAAGAAATTGCATATTAATAGTTAATTTGAAAATACATTATCATATATTTCATTTGTAATTAGTTGATTAAAAGAATTATTTATTTACAACATTTATTCACACAATGGAAATAATTTGCATTAAAGTGACCTATTTTTTTAAAGTTACAGCTCTTATTAATCATGACTTCATTTCTCAATTCCGCCACATCATGCGGAATAATTAATATTTTAATCTAACACTATAACTTGTACATATATTAAAAATGAACAATAAGTGTTCAAACTTTGATCAAAATTGGTTATTCAACTTTGTGTTGAGATCGAAATAACTTTGAGTAAGCATTCATTGGCTCGATATATCGATAACATCTCTTTCTTTCTCTCTCACTCCCGGTCACTCTCTTGTTTCCTTTCTATCTCTTATTCTCTCTTTCTCGCAATCTCCTTTCTTCTTTGTCTTTCCATTCAATTCTCGCTCTCTCTCTCTCTCTCTCTCTCTCTCTCTCTCTTTCTCCCAGTCACTCTCTTATTTCCTGTCTATCTGTTATTCTCTCGTTCGCGCATTCTCCTTTCTTCTTTCCCTTTTCCTTTAAATTCTCTCTCTCTCTCTCTCTTTGTCTCTCTCTCTCTCTCTCTCTCTCTTTGTCTCTCTTATTCTCTCTTTATCTTACTCTCTCTTTTCCTTTCTATTTTATTACATTTAATTTATCCCTGAAAAAGAATGAAGAAATATTATTTTTTTCTTTCTCAAGCTGGAGTTCTCGTCAATCATCAAAATGATAAATATAAAAAATTGTGATTAAAATTTTAGCATAGAAGCCTATGTTGGATTTAATGATTATTTTAAATTAATATAATACTTTATTAATATGGCAAATATCGTTTTCAAATTTGATATTATTATGAACAAAAGAAAAGTTAATATTATTGTTAAAAATGGAAATTTAAATAATAATTGGATTTATCAAAATAAATATAATTCAAATTAATTTAAATGAAATTCATTTTTGCCACTTTTGAGAGGAAACAAGATATTACTACATTAAATTATTGATTGTAAAATGTGTTTTTACAAATGGCTTTTATTGACTATTGAATTTAAATTTTGCAATAAAGCTGGATAATTATAAATAATTTATTTCATGATACCTTTTCGATTACAAACATCAAATGTGATAATTAGAAGTGTAGCCGTAAGCTCTTCAAGTTATAGATAAGTAAAACAAAGGCCAAACGATTATAGCTTTCGATGTTTCATTAATTTATTGTTTGAAATTTAAATACATTAAAAAGTTCGTTGCAAACAGTTACGACTGCAAATTCATAAATCCATTTTTCGATGATAATCAAGAGTAACTACGTTGTATATGAATATGTTACCCAAATTTATCGCTTTATATCGTATTATTCGTATCTTACATGCCATTTACATCCGAATGATTTTTTCATACATATAAATCAAACAATTCATACCTCTCATCTCGCAAGAATATTACACTCTCCTCATAAAATAAGCATCTACTTGTAATAACACAAGTATGTTATAGCATGCGAAACAGCGCATGTGGAACGCATCAGAAACTTGTTAAAAGAATAACCGTTATCGAAAGGCTTTTAACAACGTGTAAAACATCTCACTCGTTAACAGTTCGATACCCAATCATAATGAACATGAAGCTACACCTTTCGTAAAAAAAAAAAAAAAA
>NW_011948432.1:5172232-5174680 GCF_000503995.2 Ceratosolen solmsi marchali
AGAGATAGAGATAGAGAGAGAGAGAGAGAGAGAGGGAGAGAAAGTGAGAAGAAAAAGCTAACGAAAGTGAGCGCATTATTAGCTGGACAAAAGTATGAGCGATAAGCATTGCTGGCATTATCGTCGGGTCGATAGTGGAGAGGATCCACGCTAAGGATCTGTAGGCGCGACTTCTTCCGCTCGTAAAAGTGTCATATCTAACGGGATTCTACTTGCTAAATTGATCGTCCCACGCCGAGTTGGTGCATGCGATGTCGTGAATTATTTGTTATTGACGCCATGACTTTACGCGCTATTTAATGGGGCGGGGGGGGGGATATTTTGCCGATGCTGTAGAGCGAGTTTGTTAATTCATCGGCACATGTGCCGCGTGGCGGTCGCATCGAAAAGAAAAAAAAAAAAAAGATAATGAAAACAAAAAGAGTCAAGATCATCGAGTAGCTCATTAAATGATCCAGTTGAAACGACGATAAGCCATAATATTAGTGCGCTCTTTATTATTCCGCAATTATATCTATGAATGGGTTTTGTATATGTGAAAGTTAAGACTCCAGTAATAAAGTATTTGCTCATAATTTCAGTATCCGAGTATAAAAGCATTTGAAAGCTTTATAACTGATCGAATGGTTATTATCGGCTTTGAAGGGGACAGGGCCCTAACAAATATTGCCATAATTGTCGAATATCAGTCGACTACTCGTTATGTTAAATAACGAAAGCCCATAGTAAACAGGAATGATAGAGAAAACAGAGTAAAAACAATAGAACAGAATAGCACAGAATTATTATGAAGAAACAGTAGATGTTGTTGCACTAAGACGGGAATTTCTCCTCACCTTTCCACCATTTTTCATTTTATACCTCATCCAATGCAATAAAGCTACGTATTTGACTTCGGCCCTCTTAAACTTACCATCGACCAATCGAAATATCCAAAATATTTTCTTTAGTTCACATCTTAATAATAGCATGACATCGAGCCACTCGAAGCGAGAATTAAACAAATAATAATTGCTATTATTGAATATCCGATAGAGATTGGCCGAGTAAGCTCAAGACTAAAAAGTCGATCGTACGTTCGAGAAATATGCGTGGAGGATTGGCTGCTGAAAATGCGATTGGAGTCCAAGTGAATTTAAACATAAACGTAAATATAAATATAAGTATGAACAACCATTAACGGCGAAACCTGAAACGAGTTTCAGCGCGCTAAAGGGGGTTGAGTGCGCGGAGCTAACGGATTTTCGCACTACACATTTCTCTTTATTTCTTTCATTGGGTTGGAGGAGGTATCGATACCGAGTAAACCTGCCACGCGCTCGCGTCACACCTCCTTGATGCTCCTGGGCCTCATGGGACGATTATCCTTTTAAGAAAGAGCTCTCGAGCGCAATCAGCTGTATTCATCATGACGCATCATCTCCACTCGAGTACGAGCTTTTGTGATGGTGTGACGTTGCCTCTAGGAATGTCACCTTACGATTATTAACGAATATTCACGAGCTTCTCACTGTCTCTCATTGCTCGCTCATTTACTCAATTCCATTCATCTTTATTCGATATTAAGACGAATAATGGATACTATTTTCCTGATAACGTAAGCACTTTTCCTTCATATCCATTACGATATTCTTGCTTAAATTTCAAAAGACTATTGCGCTCTCTATTATAAAATCTTTTTCAAATACGCTTTAATCATCATTATTTAGGACAAATTGAAATTTTAACACTATATTATGCTCTTATTAGATAAATCTGTGCGCGGCCGTAGAATAATCTCGAGAAATCAGGAAATAAGCAAGTACTTATTATATATGGAAGATTCCAATCAACTTACAATTCAAGCTTTTATAAATGGCAGTCCGAAATATCTTATATCTCATTAAAAATGCCTCTTAAAGTATTTGTATCCTTTTCAACGAAACATCGTGGAAACGAAATTAATTTTTTACTATATATTATCCATAATATGTATTTTTCTCTCATCGATATAAATTAACTGCAATTGAAATTCCGGTATGCACTTTTAATACTTATACACGGATTGGTAATGTGTTTATGGAATTGATAATTTAGTGCAATAAGTAGTATTTTGTTGAGAATAAAGAGAACATTCAAGAATTATATTACCATTATGAAATTAGGAAACGAGTGATGAAACGAGAAAATTTATTGATCCTCGATGGGCGAGAGGCCACGACGCTGAACTTACAATAATGTACTTATTATACAATAATGTACTTATTAATGCCGTCCGACGTTGCTGCATTTATTTAAATGTTGTCCTGAAAAATTCTAAAGACTAAAATCCATGTTGTTTTTTGATCTCGGATTCAACGTAATCTGAGAAGGTCAAGCAATTATCAAGATAGACCGACCCGAAGCACCGACCAAGGACGCACGTTTCCTTTTATCTAAAGTAAGTTAATTTATTAGACTTCAATCCTT
>NW_011948432.1:5174690-5213100 GCF_000503995.2 Ceratosolen solmsi marchali
CCTACACGCTAAATATCGACTGAGGTGTGCTTATATAATTTCAGCAATAAGATCGAATGCTGTCCAGAAAGAATTATAAGCGCATCTTGCAAGGAATAGCCTTAATCATTAGGTTCTCCGCTTCTTTCATCGATTAATGATAATAATTGAGGATGAAAAAAAGTGCTAATAAACATTTCAACTAAAATTTTATACAATAAATAGTCATTGTTCATAAATTAGTATTTTACGCTGTTAAAACGAATTAACTAAAAGGCTATGACTTGTTAAATAAGCAATAATTCGTCGTAAGATTTATCGCGACCTACATATATTGCCAAAGAGAACGGTGAAGGTGCGTTTATGCACGAGTCGATTAAAAATTGCATTGAGCGTAAATCAAACAAAATCGTGCTTTACGCAGCATGAAATTCCCGTTCCTCCTACTTCATCCCGGCTGCTTTCTCCTTTTCACGATGAGCCGCGCGACAACCGTGAATCGCTTTATTTTCACGTACTTGCGATGATAAATGTGAATCCTTGTGGTGCGCGTTCCTGGATCAGTGAAAGGAAAGATGAAAGTGGCAAGCGCAATGTTCAGAGTAACTGGTGTAAGATCTTTGAAAACGATAATCGCATGTAAATTCCGCTGTATAACATTGACTGGAAGGTACGATTCAACATTTTTAGGATATATAATGAGCCTAAATTTTATGCGCCTTAGAAACTCAGGTAGGCAGAATTTTTTATTTTCGCGTATTAACGGCATTTGGTATTACTATCGCTTATCGAAATCGCAATGCGTTTTACGCGGACATTAAATAGTGACTAAATATATTCGTGATTACTTATTTGGTCATTTGCGAATGTGGTTGATTGGTTGGTTGATTGGTTGGTTGATTGGTTGGTTGATTGGTTGGTTGGTTGGTTGGTTGGTCGGTTGGTTGGTCGGTTGGTTGGTTCGTCGGTTGGTTGGTTGGTTGGTTGGTTGATTGGTTGGTTTTCAGGTTGACTGTCAGGATTTCATAAAATATTTCGTGCTTATAGATAATCAGAAACTATGTTGAACGTGGTGACAAATACGATCTCAGCGATAAAAATTTTGTTTTATATCACGCATTTCGAATAACACGAAGAGGTAATATAACGTAAGCGGATACTACGATTAACGAGTCCATGTTCATGATGAAATCGGGAAGACGAAATGGATTCCGTTAACTATGTTAATAATCAAACATGACTAACCAATTAACCAACTATCAAACCACTGGCGCGATATCACCATAATTGTTTTAATATCGATTTAACCCAATGCTTAATAATATCCTCAGCATGTTTAGAAATAATGTATATTTCTCATCTCGTGTATCAGCTATTTCGATGCTTAGTTCATCATTCTCGACGATTTATCGCGCATGGCATATAAAGCCCACTGAACTTGTATTATTTAAATGCTCCCAATAATGGACTGCGTGATTGCACATATAAATCCGACGATATCTTAAATACTACGTTTCATTCGTAAATGCTTTTTCACATTTTTTATTCGTTTATTTATTTTACTTTTTGTTTTGTGTTTTGGTTTGCTTTGTTTTGTATTTATGAGAGCGGCAAACGATTACTCGTTACGTCCAATAAATTGCCGGCTACACATAATACTTTCTAAATCTCAAAATTTTCTTTCCATTTATTAATAATACTCCTAACAATGTATAACTTTACCCAATAAGAGACTATAACATTATGCGGCTGAGAATCTTACAAAATCACCATTAATTATTGTTTATAACGGCCGTATATAAAAAAAAAATAATAATAATAAAAATAAACACAAAATATGAGGTAAAAAATTCGATATTTTTATATTATCTATTTATAGAGGGACGATAAATGGTTAAATATTGATTTTCATATAAAATCTTATTCGCACCTTCGTCTATTTCAAAATATATCGAATGTTTGTCGAACAGGAGGAGCACATTCAGCACATTCGCATGAAAAAAAAAATATATACATACAATAAATAAATAAATCAAACGCTAAATAAATCGAGAATAAATAGAGTATCGGTAAGCAATAATTATCAAGAAATGGAATGAAACAAGAAACCTACGATGAGATATTATTATAAGACTTTATATTGTCATGTTTATGAATACGAGTAAGAAATATTTTTCAGCATATAAAATACGTTAGCCTGATTATGTGAAATATTAAATCATAATTTTAATAACAAGAAGTAACCAAATTCCATTATTTTTAAGGTATTTTAAGGTAAAATCTCATACTTAATAAGTGCACAACTCGGTACTCGAATTAAAGGGAATTATTAAATTGAAGGTATTGTCAAAACGAGCGCTAACAGCTATGTGCGAAAAGAATTATTTCACAAGTGATTTATCAGCAATTATATACACTCGTGCTATTAAAGCAGCGAGGCAAGTATACCGACACACACGCACGCACACGCACAAAAACCCTCCACGGCACATGAGTATCCGTAGAGATAGATAGAGATAGATAGAGATAGATAGAGATAGATATAGATAGAGAGAGAGAGAGAGAGAGAGAGAGAGAGATCGGCATTTTCCAAGAATTAAAGAAACGTTATCCTCCATCGCGGCTAGCTCTGAAAAACTAGCGCCTCGCCACGAGCAATCGAGCGTAATTTATGCCGCGTAGGTAGTGCATCGTGTCTTTTTACTTTTTACCCCACCAAAGTATTTGGCCGTTCATTAAATTCCATGAAATCCTCGATAAATAACGCGAGTGCCACGGCGTTTCCCCTAAAATCGTGTCCACTCATCGATGACCCACGCTCACGAAGGGCCCTCCCGATGTCCGAGGCCGGCTCGTCTGCATACGTACGGCATGACAATGGCCCTACCGCACGGTAGTCCAGCTCCCAAGAGGCACCGACGGCACGGTTGGCGCGGGCGGCGCGGGCGGCGGGGCGACGGCGGATAAGAAAAACAAGAAGGAAACGAGAAAGGATGCGAGGAGGAGCCGAGAGCGAGTCACGCTCCGGCATCATCGTGGCTACGCTACCGGCATATTTGCGCGGCCCTCAGACTTTATAAGCGTCGGCGGCAGCGGCGGTGGCGGTGGCGATAGCAGTGCCGGCAGCGGCTACGGCAACGGCAACGGCAACGGCAACGGCGGCCGTCATGGCGGCGGTGATGGCTACGGCGACACGAGCCCTCGGGGCCTTCTGTCCGCTCGGCTTCTGCTTAGAATTTGCGCATTTCGTAATTGATAATTGACGCCGGGGAGCTTGTACCGTGTCCCGTAAATATCTTCGCGCTTCTACTACCAACCACTCGCTCCACCCTACTCCACTCCCTTCCCCACCCTCGATGCGCCCTTCATTCAACATATCTTCGTATTTACATATATATATATATATATATATATATATATATATGTTTATTCCATGGTTGTATAGAGCAGCGCAGTCCGCGCATTCAATCGCGTGGACACATTCGAGCTGTCGATTGTCATGATTTACTTGCGGCACATTTAAATTGATCGAGAATAATCGACATTGGAATAATAATAGTAATACCGATGACGAACACGTGGATGTTAATAATGATAAATTCAATGCATGTTGCTCGTAAGATGTGCGCCCAACTACACGCACGTGGCTCAAGAATAAATGATATTGTGCGGTGGTCGTGTTGCGCGGCTTAATGCATCGGCGAATTAAATGGCCGATGAAAAGGTATAATAAGATTAAAACGACAGGTAAGTTATATCCGTGATTATAAACTAGGAAAGAATGAGAGGAGTCACATTCAAAGAGATCCAATTTTCGTAATTAGAAAATTCTTAAGCCCGTCTTATCCAAGTACTATTTAGCATGTAATACAACACAAATGTAATGATACTTTACTGCGTGGGTAAAAAAGCTATGGTTTAACCGCGCACTTAATTCACTATTCAATGGTTTATCATAATTTTGCAACTAAGCTTGTTACATGTTAAAATTGCTTTTTAAGAGGGTCCGATGCTTAAATTTTTGTTTCTTTCGCTGATTTGCCTATGTTTTTTCATTGTTTTTGTTTTTTGCTTATTGCTTATTGCTTTTAGCCTTTTGCTTTTTGTTTTCTATTTCATTCAATTTATATTGTAAGGAATAGTTACATGCAATAGGCGGTAACCCTTCTATTCACGGTGTTTTAATTTCTCGACTCTTCATGTAATCCCAAAGTAGAACGCATCCTTATTGCAAATGGAAATAGCAATAAGAACTTACAAGAAAAGCGAGAATGGAAGCGCCGATTGTTAGATTAATAATATTCACGATCGGCGAAGTTGTCGGATAGATTATGAACGTCTAACTATATAATATTTCATACCTAACAAAAGTCCTGCCTATATATAGGTTCTTTCGGCTTATTGGTCGATTCGCGAGGAAGTGAAAATTATATAATTGCCGAATAAAACGATATAATATTAATATCCTTACCCTATCGGCACTTAAATAGATTAAAAAAAAAAAAAAAAAAAAAAATCATACTGAAACTACTGAAATACTTAATTAGTATGTTTATAATCCCGATTGGTTTGTTACAGTGCAACATCGACTAATTCTTCCTTTTAAGATAAAAGAAAATTATCATTTACGAGTCCCTTTTCTTTTAAACAAGAATTTATACAGTTACTTTTTATAGCTAAAAACATCATTACCGAACATAATTAATAAAATTTGAGTTATAAAATTTTAATTAGTCAATATAAATATTTCGTCAGTCTGTGATTTAACGTCATTAAGTTTTTATTACGCAAGTACATTATGCTCTGCACTGCGAAACCATTTAATATCGTAATAATCTAAATTAATATGAAATTTTATAATATAAGATAAATTTAATGCCATAAGATAGAAAATACGTAAAACAAAATTAGACGCTTCGTAAGTCTGTAAATATCCTGCAGAAGAACTGAGCGCGAGATGCGCGCGCATATAATGACGGCCTTCTTTGTGCGCGTCTGTTTAAACGAAATTACGTCGTTCCACAGGTGCATGATTACGCCACCGACAGCGAGAACGAAGTTTTTTTTTTTTTTTTTTTTTTTTTTTGGGTACGGGCATGCACCGCAAAAAGAAATCCTTTAATTTCTAAGGATTATTCCTTGATTACGTTATTTAACAATTCAGAACTAAGCTTTAGTTAAATTCTTAAGCGAATCATGCGACTGCAGTGTGCGTTTTACTTATGTGAAAATATTTTTTATCTTTATCATGTTTTAGACTATTTTAATTAGAATTATTGTAATGGAATGGTGATTAACCATTAGAAAAATGGCAAGAAGAATACGATTATTGTGTAAGCAAAAATTTATTGATTAGCTAAAGCAATAATGAAGTTTCTTAAATATTCATAACTGGCAATTAAACTTAATCAAATGGATATATGTTTATTTTTGTTTGTTTGATTTTTTTTATTTATTTTACATACAGATAAAGGCTAAAACGCAGCGTTTGCTTTTTCCTAAAATCTATCACATTTAATTTTTATGATATTTTGAAGTTTGTAAATATTTTAAGGTATTCATAACAATTATATAAAAATGATTTACTAATTATACAGATGCAATATAATTAAAAAATGGACTATTTATGATTAGACGTTTAATATTGAAAATTAGAATATTTAATATGTATACAATTAAAAAAAATAACTGTTAATCATCTTATCACATTTAATTATCTTTGTCTTTGTCTGCCATAAGACACAACTTTTAATGCGCGTATTTCAGACGTTTTAAATAAAATTTTTTTAATAAAATTAATAATTAATATTAATAATAATAATAATAATAATAATAATAATTAATAATTAATAATAATAATTACGTCTAAATATTCTGATAATATAATTGAATCGGTCATTTATTAAAGTAAAATATTCAATTTCGATAGTATGTTATGTGTTAGAAAAAAATAGTGATTCCTTAAGATTCTGCATTAAAAAACAATCTACTTAATGAAAATAAATTATTCCTCGTTGAATAAGAAAAACAGTAATATTGTATTTTTGAAAAATTGTAATATTTGAAAAAATATGTACTTCAATTTTATAATCTTTATGCGCGGAATTTAATTGATATATATATATATATATATATATATATATATAATGTTTTATACTCTTCAATATCGAATATTTCAGATCACTAATATTTCTATTGAAAATTACGTAAATATACATATTCAAATAATTAGTTGAAAAATAAAAATTGCTTCAAATTTCTCAATCGTTATTTTTAATAATATGTGCTATTTATAAAATTATCTGAATTACATAGTTTCTGAAATTTATATTGTTCACACATTAATTTCATTAAATGTCTCAAATTTATTATCTTTAAAATAAAAAAGAAAAATAAAAAAAAAAACTACTGTATACAGTGATTCGTAAATCTAACGTTCCATCCTATTAACTTTTATTAACTCGCACCAATCGAATCAGTGGTAATAAATTAATTGTTTTCTTCATAAAATATCTGATAATTTATTAGGTCAATTTAGTAAACATGCATTAAACATGGCTGATTTAATAATCATATTAATAAAGAAAGCCACTCAATTATTTTAAGCAATAGTAGTTACTATACTAATTATAATTCTTATCTTTCACATTTATTTACGAAAATCGATTATTATACAATAAAAAATTAATTATTATTACAATACGATGATGTAAAGGAATTTAAAATAACTACTTTAGAAATTCTTATTCCAAATTTTATTTATCAAAATCGACAAGATAGATAATGAATAAGCTTTTAAATAATGGAACATTGAGAGAATATGGATGCATATTTTCTTAATTATAATTTGTCGACAAAGCCAAATTCACTTTCTTTGTTGTGAGCTGAATCTTTTGAAGTTACATTTGCTTTCTACGCGAATACGGCTCGTTTTGACTCACTGTGCCGTCGCGTCTAGTTTGAAACGAATAAAATGAGAATCACAAGCCTTACGACAACTATACTCTAGATCAATTATTTTCAATTATAATATTATTGAATTTAATAAACTTTATATAGTGAAAATAGAATACTTCTTTGAGATATGCAAAATATACTGAATTTCATAAGTCTTCTTACACATGTAAAAAACCAAAACTTATTATCATATGATATGGTTATACTTTATATTATTAAGAAATATATATTTAGTATTTTTATTTGTTTTAAACGGGTGTTTCATTCTAATTAATTATTCAAGAAATATGTAGTTTAATGCATTAACTATAATATGACGAAGAGTCATTATTATTATTTTTATCTTGTCGTGAAGTTTATTTACCTAAAGGCTAATTGATCGAGTCACAATGCACTTGAAAATATGTCTGCAGCCTATTGAATAATACGTCTTCGGACGATTATTGATTTGAAGAAAAAAATTATTTACTATCACATTTTACGCATATTTATCGTGAATCTTATTTTCATGGGATTATTATTAATTTATATCCGAAGAATTCATAAATAATTCGTCATAAAAATGAACTCGACGTTTTGCATACTATGCATTTATATAAAGTGTCGAGGCAAATCGTGACATGAAACTTTAATATATCAATGCTTAGCAATATCGTATCACCTAAGTAATCATCATAAATGTATTTGCTAGCATTATTTCAAATCGGGGATGCTGGAATAATAAAAAAAAAAAAAAAAAAAAAAAAAAAAAAAAAAAAAAAAAAAAAAAGCAACATTTGATAGCGTCGCTATCTATTATATATTAAGTTGTCGGCTGTACTGATCACGCAGCACTTGCTATAGATTAAATAATAAATAGCGCTATTCAATAAGAAAAATTATATGCGTAGAGAAGGACAATTTATCATCGCCGCTATGGATTGACGATTTGAAATCATCTTGTCGATAAGTTTTGAAGAAAATATTAATGTATCTTCGCCAATAGAGGCACGTAATATTTCTTCAAAGCGATCAAGATATTTTATTAACGAACTATCGGCCTCGATCTTCAATAATTCATGCACATTTCCAGAAACAGTCCAGAAACAGCGAGAAAGTTTTCAAGAATTGCGTGGGCGTCATCGTTATTGAGGGCCCCTCGCATTATAAAAGAATCACCGGTCCATTAAGTAAACGAGAACGAAAGGGATGTATCGGCGCAGCCATTACATCGCCAATAATGGCGAAAATGTCGTGAAGTAGTCGCTAATGTAAATAATGCCAGGCACATCTTGCCGGTTATGCCGAATTAATAGATCTAATAATCCATCGATCATTGAGGCCATCGCGCTCACGAAAAAACTCACTCTCCCTGATATTCCAGGATCTCGCGCACCTAGACAAATTTATGTCCGGCTGGCGAAGCTTTTAAAAGCACTTCATTGTGGCGGTGGTGATTAGCAATATCAATCAGCTCCGACTTCATTCCCATCGACACCTCGTCCCCTCTCGGGCCCAAGAAAAATAAGAGCCGCGTATCGGGGCACTTCGCGGAATAGCGTCTCCGCAGCCGTCTCATATTGGCCTTTAAAAGCCCGGCTACGGTTGCCCTCTCGCTCTTTCATATAAAGGATGGCCAATGCGGCCGCGACTTTATAGCGACTCGAAAAACGAGTTTCCAGCCCGTGCAATCGAGAGTATAGTTTCGGGCCACACGTACGTGGCAACTCCGGGCCCCTCGGGCTCGTGTGCGCGCGCTCGTGCGCACAAGGGACGAGGAGCGCCTCCGCTTGTTCGCATACTAATTGCGCGCGACCTGACAAGTCGCTCGCCCGCGCGCGAAAGGACAATGCCGCCGAGCCTGGAAGTGCATAAGTAGCCCGTCCTCGTGTGCTCCGCTAAGGAGCTTTTCCTCTCCTGCTCCGACCGACAATACCCCCCCTCCCCCCAATCGCCCGCCCGCCCACTCTGTCTCACTCTCTCTCTCACTCTCTCTCTCACTCTCTCTCTCTCTCACTCTCTCTCTCTCTCTCTCTCTCTCTCTGTTCCTTACCATCGCCATACTCATCCGGCCTTTACCTTACTCTGGCCCCTCGCTCTCCCGACCAGCCCGGGCGTGCCCAGCTCACGGCAGCCATGGCTCTCCCTCGAGGGAGAGTAGTCTTGTTGCGCGAGCCCCGCAGGAGCTTGATCACTCTTTACTTTGTCAAGCCGATCCTCCTTTTTCTCCTCTGCCTTCTTGTTCTGCATCCCTTTTGTTTTGCTCCTCTCTCACCGGCACTGGATAACGAGCACGTAGTTTTCACCCTTTAATGTGCCTCCTTAAGGCTGCTTTGTTTACTTACCTACGACACGTTCCTGATATTCATAAACAGCCCCGTGGCTCTTTCATTTTCTTTGCGATGCTAACTTTTATTCTGATGTCCCCCACCCATACAAAAATCACCCATCTCCCATCGTCCCTGCCACCCCTCGCCCCCCACCCCTCGCCCCGTCAACCTCTCGCACTGTCTACTTAAACGACTCTGGCGATTCGTCGAAACGTATCGTGATCGCGCTTATAGCGCGGAGACACGAACTATTAAATGGCATTATTTAATCAAGAGATATTGGAAGAAAAATTTCATTCTAACCTCAAATTTATATCACAATAAATTCATTAAAAATTTCATGGGAAAAACAACTGCAAGTCGAGTGGTTAAACATTGACGTTTCCATATCCATTTCTTATCTGTACTTTCATGCTTTCCTATGCCGCACATTTTACAATATTATTTTTAATTTTCTCCTCCGACTTTTAAATCCTTAATATCGAGATTATATTGAAAGTAACTTTTTAAAGAACATTGATATGCGGTTATTTGTTTAGGACGGTCTCCGTAAATTCACAAACCCTTCGTTGAAGCAATGTAAGTTTTACCAATTTTCAATTAAACTTCCTATTCTCACTCGGAATATAAGGTATTTGATTATTAAAAGTTGAAAACAAAAAAACAATAACAACAACAACAACAACAACAACAAAAATGATAGAATTCCACTGAGGTCGTATTAGAGGATCGAATAAACGCGAAATACTCGGATTTTATAAATGTCGGCCTCGGTTGGTGATGATACAACAATTCACAAGCAAATAAATTCTCGAATCCACGTCAGCTCCAAGAAAACTACCTATTTACTACCAATTTATAAAATAAATTTCAAAATCCCTTGCCGTAATAGCAAACTACGTCGAGATTAAAGTTTACATTATTTGGAAAATTGTATTTATCAAGGACTAATGGTCTTTGGAAAAATGAAGGGACGCGTTTCATTATAACAGAATTTATTTATACCTCGCAGCTACCCGGAGACAATATAAATCACGCGGCTAACCCCGTGTACGCAATTTGTCGCGAGATCACGGTACTTAATTTTGGCGCATCCCGGGTAAGGTGCGAGGGTCGCGCGAAATATCCGTCTCGCGTCCTCGACTCGGATCTTCTTGTCTCGACCGCTGCTTTTTCCCAAGATTGCAGCGCCGCCACTTAAAACCGGGGCTGGGGGGCATCGGCCATTTCCGCGCGACGGCTTATTATTTATTTCGCCGAGAAAATGAAGATTTTAAGGTGAACGTCGCGCGACTGTTTTGTCGGTCGGAGCGCTCGACGAGGGGCGTGGGGCTCTGGAGCGAGGGGTGGGGCGCATTCGCTTTCGGCGGGTGATGGGGGATGGGGGGTAGGGGGGATGGCGAGGGCGGGGAGGGGGGTTGAGCACTCAGGGTCACTGGCCGGCTGCTTGTTCCTTTGGTAAACTTGGCCGTCGGCGCAATTTAGCCCCTGCCTGTCAACCAAAACGCTCCCAACCCAATACCCATCCATGGAATATACGAAATAAGCCTCATTATGAAACATTGCTCCGTTTCTTGAAAATATGAGGAAGAAAAAAAGGAAAAAACCGATGTCCGCTTTCTTGCCTTTTTCATCTCTTGCGACGCTCCACGCTAAGGCAAACTTAATAACCCACACGTACACTAATTATAATTTTATTATAAATCACGGCTATCGGATGTCATTGATGTATTATAATTTGTTAAATACTTCATTACTCGTTTCTTATTTCTACATGACGTTTTCAACTACGAGGGTCAAAATTTGTCTATACGTCCACATCACGAGGAAGGATTTATCGAGGATAATTGCTTGTATGTAAATACGTAAAAAGTTTAAGCCGCCTTTAAAAATAAGGAAAAAGAAATTAAATATCAATTTATTATGATAATTTTAATGTAGAGTAAGAGCTACCAGGACTTTAAAGTTGCATTACTTAAAATTTAATACCGAGAAATGTTCTCGTCGAGCTTTCGTACATAGAAATTTGCATAAATATGGTGCATAAGGGAAAGAAGGGAAGAGCAAAAAAGATTGTCAGTGTTCGTACGGTATGTTTATGTGATCGTGAGTATATGTGAGCTATTTATTATAATTAGCGCGTAATAATATAAAATTTGTAAAAATGTATCGAAACTAGAAGTTATTGTTGATTGAAATATATTTATCGTTTTATAAAGCCATTAAGTAAATGTCTTGCGGATTGGCAATGCTTTGGTGTTTTCTTTGTTTTTTTTTCTTTCATATTGTTTCTTTTTAATTTTGTTTTTGTACTCTTAAAATCTCTAATTTAAAATAGAATACATAATTGTCTTTAATTACAAGAAAATCTCCATCGGCCTTTCACTATTAATTGTATAATTTAACAAATTATTATTTTAATTAGTCGAATTCATAAGTCTATTGTCAGTTTCCATTGTAATGACAATGGTCCAACCAATAATTATACGATTATTAATTATACATGTATGCAAAAAATTTAATTCCAATTATATGGGATAAATATATTTTGCATAATGGCTTGTTTAACAATGAACATTATGTAGTAAATAGCTTATATGATTTTGTCATATACAAAAAATTTTCAATTTATTCATAAATGCATTTTTATCATATATTGATAATAATAATAATAATAATATTAATAATAATAATAACAATATTAATTGAATCAATTGACGGTAAAAATTATGGATTTCCGTACAAAAGTCTTTTATTCGGAGCATTACAGATTCAGTTTTTACTCGATTATAATGGCGTTATTACCTTCAAAAAACAATTCTCCTTCTTAAATAATACACGCTTGAGCCTGTAATTAAGCAATTTTGGCAACAATTTGCATAATAGGAATTGTTAATGCCATTTTAAAGTTAAAGTTATGTATTAAAGTGTATATATAATCCACGTATATTTTTTGAATACATCATACTAATACCTTAATCATTTTTCACGAATAATTATAGTAATGCAATAAAATTACATTTGTTTTAAGTTAAACGCCATAGCAAATATTTATGTACTTCTGATGATAAATGAAAAAAAAAAAACAAAAAAAAACAAAAAATACCAATGAGTATCTCAAAAATGAAAATGCTTAAATCTTATCAAGTGTATTTTTTATTTTATAGCTATCTATTGTTTGTTGCATTATGCAAAATTATTATTCATAATAATTACTCTTATCAATTTAATATATGGACGCATTAATTTGGCCATTTATTTAGCCGATTCACCGTATACATTTCTCCATACAAATTACAATATCTTGGACGCGTTTCATCAATTAACATCCTTACAACTACCAACGCACCATACGTGAAAACTAACCTCGATTAAAATTTTATGTTAGTCGACCAGTATTTACTGATAAAACTGCATTCTTCAATATATCATTAGAAAGAAACGTCTACTGTATAAAGTTCGCGGGACGACTCTTCAAAAGCAAAATAACGCCAACATAGAAAGTGCCAGTTATCTTACAATACGTGCTCATATAAATTTTACGCATTTACGACAAATTAATAATTAATATGCGCTAATAATAAAATTGACTATTAATTGTCACTAATAATTGACGAATTGCGACGAAACGGCTGCGGATTTTGGCGAGCAGAGCTAATACAATTACGCGACTACCAATGTGTTTCCCATTGCCTCCGAGACTTCAAAAAATTCCGTAAATGCGAATGTAATGTATAATGGCCAATCGAAGATCACGTGACTCAGGAGAGTTCAAATTGGAGAGAACTCGAGGTCTTCGGGAAACTCGAGAAGCGGACGAACGTAAATAACGCCACAGTCCTCTGATTAGGAGGAAAGTCAGCGATTATTCTATTCTATCTATTGCACCTACGGCCCCGTTCGAGCTCGGGATTCTCGAAAGCGCCTCACCTTACTCGTAGATGCTTACCAAGGGACGTGGACACGACTCGTGGTCGGGGCTCCAAGGTCGGCGCGCCTCTTCTCCCGCCGAAAATTCAAAAGCCTCGGGCCCCCCTTTGACGTGCGCACCAAGCGTCCGGGAGCGCGGGGCGCGCGCGCCCCCGCACGCACACGCACACGCACACGCACACGCACGCACACACACGCGCGCACACCCGCGACGCGCGCACACCCGCGCCGCGCGCACTGCAGCCTGCCTGCACTCGTACGAGGCGATGCGGCCCCCCGAGTACTTAGTAGCCGGCGTAGTTGAGTGCGGGCGGTAATAAGACTGCAGTCGCTGCCGGCGGTAGCACGGCATCGTGGCCGCGAGGCCCCTCTCTCCTTCTCTCCCTCTCTCGTCATCCCTCACTCTCATGCTCACTCTCTCACTCTCTCTACTCTCTCTCTCTCTCTCTCTCTCTCACTCTCTCTCTCTCACTCACTCACTCTCTCTGACTCTCTCTGACTCTCTCACTCTCTCTGACTCTCTCTCTCTCTCTCTGACTCTCTCTCTCTCTCTCTCTCTCTCTCTCTATATATATATATATATATATATATGCGTGCGTGCGTGTGCGTGTCTCTTTTACGCACACGCGCGCATCATCCTCTCGCTCCCTCTCGACCCCTCTTTCCTGCACACGCATAAGCGCTCGAGCACGCACGCGCGCACGCACCTATGCCGTATACGTATGTCCGTATGCATATATATATATATATATATATATATATATATATATATATATTTACATTTTATGTATACGCTTAACCACGCGCGCGCGCACAAACACAAACGTAAACACGCGCTCGCATATATAAACACGTATGAGAAGATGCTTGTATATGGTGACTGAGGACGTGTGTGCGTGCGTGTGCGTGCGTGCGTGCGTGCGTGCGTGGGACGTAGGCATGGCTATGGGTGCGTTTTATCTATTTAGATTGATGATTCACATACATTTCCTCTATGTCAGTCAGCAAGCTTTTCACTGGGAAATCTTCGATAATGGGGGTGGGGTTTTGCATTTGGTCGTCACGTGAGGGACGGGAGTAGTGATACGGTGAATCGAGCGGACGCGAGAGCAGTTATTTTGCATTTGGAATTCGGTTCTTTGCGCCGTTCTTTTCCTCTTTCTTTTTAACGACGGGTACTATACTTTCGCTGTTCTGTAATCGTGTCCGAATGATCGATGAGCGATGATATCCTACATTTTTCCATGACGGCTTGGCGGTACCTCGATGTGCGGTAATACGTCGAACGCGAACGGTCGTTGAGAGAAATCGAAACTCTCCGGGTTGAATAGTTGAATAGTAGTCGCGCGAGCCCCTTCCGTCAGAGTCCCGAGATTTTTCGCTAAAACGCAGCTGCGCGATCGCTGAATTATCGAGCTAATGATCGACAATGACATTTGCCGGCGAGCCGGACAAAAATCCCAGGGCCGGCTTTTGAAATTAGAGAAGGACGAAAAGGGTAGGCGAGCAATAGTTGTGGCAAAATAAAGGCCGCGCCATTCGTTGCTCTCTTTGTCTTTCGCTCCTCATTCCCGGCCTCTCTTATCTCCCCTTCTCACTTTATAATATCCATCCTCTCCTTGGCGCTCTTTTTATTTTCTCGTGCACCTCGTAATATCCTCTCCCTCCTCCTGGGCGCATCCTCGGATCTTCGCATCTCCGGCCGCTTCCCACTCCTCCTCTCACGGCGTTGCCCGATCGGTCAGCCCGAGGCGAAACCGAGGGAGCGAGGCGTCGGCGGTTGGGAGACGAGTCCCGGCGCGTCCTTCTGGAGAAACCGAGATGACGCGGGCGGTTACTCCCCTTTCGCGAATTTTACCTTTCCCCAATGCTGATCCTCGACCGCCTCTCGGCTTCATTTCGTATATATCAAGGGGAGGCGGCGGTGGCGACGGAGGTGGCGACGGAGGTGGCGACGGAGGTGGCGACGGAGGTGGCGACGGAGGTGGCGACGGAGGTGGCGACGGAGGTGGCGACGGAGGAGGTGGCGAGGTGGCGACGGAGGTGGCGACGGAGGTGGCGACGGAGGTGGCGACGGAGGTGGCGACGGAGGTGGCGACGGAGGTGGCGACCTTATACCATACCTGTCGATTATTTCTGCCATTCGCCTTGGCGATCCATTCCGATTTCGTTATGTAATTTCGATGTCTCAGTCGGCAAGGTAAAATGTGTACATGAACGAACGGCAATAGCCGTGCTGCACCCCTTGCCATGCTCCACGTCCAACTCGATTGCGCTGCTTTAATGGATCATAGAAGCCAGGTGACAATTTTCCAACCAACCACTTAATCATCATAGTTTGCAAAAGGAATAATGCGCGTTCACTCGTATCTTGAGAAAAGTCATCGTCGTCGATAAAGAAAGGTTTCCGATTGCAAAAAAACATGTAGTATCTTTTCTGACGTCTGAACATGAATTTCTTTTCAAGTACGACACTTCTTGCTGCGCAATAACGATATTTTATTCTTTTTCCGTTGTCATACGTCCTGTCATTCAGCAAAAAATGCACAATCTTTCAACTGTGCAGACTTGCATCAAAGATGTATTCTGGTTCAAGAATTTTGAGCTTCAACACATTATCATAACTACTATTATTATTATTAATTATTATTATTATAATTGATTATTATTGTTATTCATATAATTATTTATTATTATTGTTGCTTTTATTGTCGTCGTCGTCGTCGTCGTCGTCATCGTCGTCGTCGTCATCGTCGTCGTCGTCATTATAGCAATAGTAATAATAATTACCGTTATTATTATTATTATTATTATTATTATTATTATTATTATTATTATTATTATTATTATTATTATTATTATTATTATTATTATTATTATTTTATACACACGCAAAATATAATTAAGAGCATCTAAGCAAATTTTACAGAATATAATTTCCGAAATATAAAAAAGCATAATCTTATTTATCTGATTTATATTATAGAGAGGCAGTACGTCATATGTTTACTTTTATATCAAGAAACTCATTTTTATTTCTTATTATACATATTATTAATAATAATAATAATTATTTATAGCATAAAAAACTTTTGCTTTTTCTAATGAATAATTTATTAGTATTAATAATTTATTAATAAACATAAGAATATAATGACTTCCAACAGGCAGGGAGAGTATTACAAATATATTAATGCTTTTTACTTATCCTACGAATATTTTAAATTATCTTAATTATTAATATAGAAAATTCATAAAGAAAATATAATAATTGCCGAGAAAGCATAATTATTTAAACTGAATATTAATATATTGATAAAATACTAATAATATATTATATGAAAAATCTCATATGTTAAATATCATATAATCTCTGGTATTACGGAGCATTTATGAATTAAACATTACAATAAAAAAATATTTTATGCAAAACGATAGACAATTTAAAATATCCATAAAATAGACACAGAATAGATAGAAAAACAGACCAATAGTTAATACGAGTCTGAATACTAATTACCATGAAAATAATATTCCGTAACTTTTTACTACGATGATAGATTATTTCTTATCAATTTTATCAAACAAAAAAAAAAACAAAAAATGATATTCAAAGCTTTATACATTTGTAATAAATTGTAGAAGAAAGCTAAAATCAGTCGCGTATAATATATTTCTAATTAAATATACTATATTTTATAATAAATATACTATATTTTATGCGAACGAAGCTTGATAAGAATCTTTACGCTTAAAGATAACTTTAATCGATATTACTTGACATACTAAAGTGCATATTTATTACAAATTAAAATGAAAAGATTAAAGAATTAAAATTAAACATAAATTAGAAGTTAACTAATATTAGAATATTTTTAAAGACCATTTTTTCGTTGAATATATAAAGAAAACGAACCGTTTAAATTTTCTCTTTTTAATTAACACTTTAATTTATTTAATTTATTTTAATTAATCTAAGCAATTTCTTTATCTAATTGATCATTTAATTAATTTCTTTTAATTTATTATATTTTATCGGTTTAAATTAATTTATTTAATTAATTTAATTTAATTAATTTTATATCCTCAATTTCATTCAATTAATTTGATTGTTTTTCATTGTTTAGTAAAAAAAAAAAAAATTGTTATCATATGTCGATAAATCAGGTAATCTTCTATACCTACTAATGATAATTTGCCCATTGCCTCTACGTACCATCAATTAATAATCTACTTTAACAACTGTGGACTAGGAACTAATGTTTTCCATTTGGCATATCAACAATATGATTGATTACAAAATTAGCAGCAATATTAAGCATCTAATCAATTATGATAATTATTAATTAATATCAATGATTGGGTAAAAAGAAAATAAAATAATATATTTTGAAAGGATTGAAATTACATTTTTATCATTTTAAACGAATTTTTATTATGTCATTAATATGCTTAAATGTATTATAATTATATATAATTATATATTAATTTATTACATTGTATAGATTGACATTATGAATAAAATTAACGCGCTGAAAAGCAAATTAAACAACTGAGCTTCTATTGACACATGCAAAATTAGATAAAAAAAAATATTCATAAAACTTATCCAGTATAATATGCATCATCGTATTATAAACAGATGGACGTAATTTTTAGGAGAAAGTTTTACTTGAAGAGTTCTTGCATTTAAATTAATGGAGCTATTGATTTGATATTGTATAAGTACGTAGATACAGAAACTTTTGAAACTTTTGTTAAAATATAAGAAAGACTCTCCTTTATTATATATGGAAAGTAAAATTTTTGTATCTTTTATGATTTGAAAAAAAATTGTTTAGCCCTCGAAGGACACTTTATAAGTATTATAATATTCGTATGCGTGATTCATTCTTTCGTAAAATAAACTTCACCAGCCCTTTAAAATTAATGACTATAATTTAAGTGTAAATTAGAAAAAACTTTAATTTTACAAGAAAAATCCTTTTCCAATTATTATTTTATAACATAATCTCATGGTATTATTATTATATAATATAATTCAATCTTATATTAAAAGTTTAATGACGATAATATTATAAATTAACGTGTCATTTGCCATAATAATATATTATTTGTGTCTCATTAAAGAAACTAAACATATTTCGAAATGTTTCAAATGCTGATATTTTCTTTTAAATTAAGTATATAAATTATTATGACCCGTTAATAAAAGTATTTTATTACTCGTGCCAATATTGTAAATTAATGTAACGATTAAATTCTTTTTAGACACTAAATAAAGGATTGCATTTTATATGAATGAATCTCAAGTTTCAGTTACTAGCAACCTGTAGTAGTACAGTAACAAATTTTATACTTAGAAAATCCTTGAAATAGTTAACCCTATCCTTGCGTAATTTTCGTTAATGTCCAATAAATGTTAATAGAATTTTATATTTAAATTTGAAGAAAAAATAATCTGAAGAAGAATGCTAATGAACATAATAATTTTACGAAAGGTGTTTCATTATGTAATTATCGAGTGTATTTTTTAAACGTTTTTATGTTTTTAAGTAAGAAGGCCCTTTTAAATAATTGAATAAGCGATTGTAAGAGAATATGTAATAATTGGTAAAATCATAAAATTGAAATGATCCAATGGTGTTCCAATAATATTAATTATGGCAGATCATTATCAGTTCTATTAAGTATTAATTATTCTATCAAGTAAATATCTAATAAATATCTCGAATGACATAAAGCAGTTCCCAATAGATTTTTCAGAAATCTATCGTCAACTGCAATTATTATAATCATAACAACAAATTTCCGCTAAATACATTATTTATGCATTAGGAATATTTAAAATACTTGAAGCTATGTTGTTCGATCAGATAGGAAAGCTTTCTTAAAATAAGATCGCACGTGCCGAGTCGCCTGTTTCAAAGCATAGGAAACTACGAATTTTATGACACGTCGCGGACAGCAGTAAGACATTAATAATGAAAAAGAGCTTTTAAAAGTTTTTCCACTTCCCTGTTAATGGAAATGAAATTGCACGGTGCACAAATAGTGGCGAGCTGAAAGTCAAGTAAGAATTTACGGCACATCCAGCTAAACAATTCGATAATTCAGCCCAATTGGGAAATACCGGCATTCTCGTGAAATGGAAGGAAGCGTCGCTGGAACGCGGCACGGCAGAATCCGCTTGGCATTTCCTTTTGCCGAGACGTCCCTTCTGCATCGATTATGCGAAAAGTCAGTCGCGCGTGGCTTAGCGACATGCGTGTTAGTGTACTAACGATTTGTCAGAGGCAGCGACCCTCGCGCGTTACTCGACCGGCTACGCCGTCGCTGCGGAAGCTGCGCCCACCCTGGAATACGGGGGATGAATCCCCACGTGAGTCATGGGATATTTTTCCAGGGACCGGCATGATGCCAAAAGAAAACAGAGCTATAAGCTACTCATCTCCCTGTCTCATGCGCTTCGCCTCATTCCTCTCCCTCCTTCCAGCTCCCTTTATCAATAATCTTGTGCATCGCTGTGTCCATTGCCGTCTTATTTTCTTGCACCTAACTTTTTTTTTTTTTTTTCATTTATGCGAGCATTTTCTTGCCGACGGTCTTTACAAATTCAGTTTTTCTCTATACATGTGTCTATGACAAGACACCTATGCTTCTCTTTAAAACGCGCCATCTCCCATTAAAATATTCATTTTACCGGTTAGAGAATGAGAGGACAACAGCCATGTTTTCCCCAGAGTGTCTTTTCACGCATTTTCTTTGTCTTAGACATTTCTGTATAGAATGTTATTTTATATTCAATATGAAATGGCAATATCCTATCCATTGTCGAATGCCCTTTATTTCCTAAATATTGAACTTCATTTTCAAAAAGTAAAGTAAAATTTATATATCAATACAATATTAAGACACGAACGACTGTAATTAAATGAATATCATTGATTCTAATTCGACATACAAACTACACTTTCGAGGGCAAAAAATAGCTTTGAAGTCACAGCTATTCAAAGATTTTATATTCAATATAAATCATACGAAGGACTAGTTATAAAAAAATTTTTTTAACCAGTTTATTTTTCAAATTAATCGCTTGAACATTAAGCCGAGTCTTTTTTATGTATCTTTTTCTATTAAAACGGTATATGTCATAAAAAGGCTGAGAGTGTTAAAAACTCAATATATTTTTCTCTCAAGTATTATTAAGCTTCTTTTCTTCTTAATGTGAAATATAACTACTACTAAATATTAAACACATATTAAACTTTTAAAATATAAATTCATCTAATCCAGCTTTATAAAGTAGATACTAAAATTAATACGACATTGTCCCCCCCCCCCTTCTTTTCTTTTGTATTACAAATATTATTTCATTGGAATCCACTTTCATTTCAATTCATGAATTTACAAAAATTGTAGTAATCAGATTTGTAAAAATTTTATCATATTTCAAAAATATAAAAGTGTCATTTATAAAATTAATTGCAAATGAATTATAGTTTTCTAAAATATAAATTACAAATTATTTAATCAACACAATAAGTTAAGAAGAACATGAAATTCATTTTTCTTCAAAATTCTATTATGTAATTGTTTTTAAAGTAAAATCTAAAAACTACTAAGATTCATATTATAATGTTTAATAGAACAATGAAAATAAATGAATTTTAATGTTAAAGAGAGCAGCAGTTTTATAATTAAAGAAATAATACAGAGAAATTATCTACAAAAGAAAAATTCAAAATAATTATATATATATATATATATATATATATATATATATATATATATGTATGTATATATGTATGTATATGTAATACTGCAAATAGCTACTTATGTATTTTCGAAAGATTTTCACTTAATGAACTAACGATATTGCAAATGTAAGAAAAATCTTACTGCTAACTTACACTTGCTGCTTACACGTATTATTATTATTATTATTATTATTATTATTATTATTATTATCGTTGTTCTTGGCGTTGTTCCTGTTGTGTTGTTACTGTATATTATTGTTTATTCAATTCAATTCGATCCTATCATAAATATAAATGACAAAAAAAATCTGATTTAAGTAATAACATGCCATACGTGACTTTAATCGAATGGAATTTATAAATTATAAATTGTGTATTAAAATTAAGGAATTTATAAGCGATTTATTGTAATAAAAGATGTAATCATTATTTTTTAATCTACAAAAGGAATAAAATCCAATGATTATTCTGATATAGAATTTAACAGATCAAACGTAAAATATTTATTAATGAGTCAAATTTAAGCAGTCAGGTGGACTTAAAAATAAAGGGATCGCTCTTCTCGGCTTACATTCATCACCATTTACATTCGTTCGTACTTGACGCGATCTGTAATTGCTCCTTTCTCATTAAACACTAATCGACTACTGCAACCTGACATTCTCTTTGGATTCTCCTTCATTAATTAAAATGAAAAAGTATTTTTATTTGTTAAATTTCAACATTATCGAAATTCAAAAGCAACATTCTCAACAAACAAATATATCTTTAAAAGGGAATTGCTGTTAACTCGAATGAAAACGATTCTTTCGAAATAGATTTTAAACGCAAATAAAGAAATTTATGAAATAGTATATAATTTATTATATCGTTTTAGCAACAATGACAGAATGCTAAAGAATGAGATAAATCCAGAGCCCTTTTTTTATATGAGATTTCTATTATATGTAAGATAGAATGTAATATGTGCACAATTATATAATATACAAATATAAAATAATTATAATTTTCTATTCGTCATAAGAACGAAGCATTTTGTATGATTCATTACGATAAAAGAGATTGATTCATTGCGAGCTTGCTCGTGCATTGTATAATGTCACACATTTCGAAAATATTAAATTTATTGCATTAAAAATGTTTAATTTAAAAGCTTTTAACAAATGAATTTTTCAGTGAAAAACTTTCTATTTAATGAAAAAGAAATATATAGATAAAGCTTATATGCACGGGAAGGTAAAAAAAAAACATTCTTAAATATTAGCAAATTTTGCATAATAATATTCAAACAATCGTGAAGTTCTTTATGCAATTTAAATATATATATATATATATATATATATATATATTATAATTGGTAGTTAATAAGAAAATTCTACTGTGAATTAGTTTGTCCAAAGGGAGAGAGAGAGAGAGAGAGAGAGAGAGAGAGAGAGAGAGAGACTAGAAAACAGAAACAATTTAAAATAAAAAGTAGAAGAAAATAGAAATTTTTCATTAGAATGATAAGCATGAGAAATTAGAATGAATAAGTAGTAAAGGTACAATTATTTGTTTTTATCGGTTAAGTATTATTAAAAAAATAATCGTGATAGATGATAAGACTCCAAATATGATATTATAATTTTAGAAATATCATGTAGATTTAATTAATATTGTATTGTAACATATTATGTTGATGAAATTAATTTCATTTTTTATACTTTCGGCTTAATTTCTAAGTAACACAATTAAGTTAATAATTTGTGATTCAGGCCTTGAGACGACAAAACGTTTAATTTCCCTTAATATCCGTAACGATAATTTTATGTATATGAGTAAACTTTTAATTTAATACTCTATACCATACATATGGATAATGAAAATTAATGATATTATAATAAAGGATTAAGCATTTTAATTGTAAGCACTTTAATTGAATAAAAAAAGTAATTGTATTGTCTTAGTTAAAAGAATGACACTATAAATGTTGAAAATATCTCTGATATGAAAAATCTGGCATTCGTAATGCTAGTTGTATAAAATTACAACAACCAAAAATAATAATAACTTTTTTTTTGCAAGCAAGTAAGAAGATATATATATATATATATATATATATATAAGGGGTGGTAGGATGTATTAATCGACCGGTGGCTGCGGTTCATGAACTAAGGAAGTTGGAAACGCACATACACGATAGGCTTCAGTGGTAGGAAGCTCAGACACAGAGGAGACACGATTTTACTTTTAAAAAAGATGCATTGATTAGGGGGAATTTTTACATTGAGTGAAAATATTTCGTAAATCAGTCTTTAAAAGGATTTACAATTTTCTAGTATTTAAATTCTCGAACAATCAACTATTTTGGTTGAATGATATTGAAAATATATTCAACTACCATAGAAATTCATAATAATCATTATAGTTACGAATATTGCGCAAATAAGATAAATGACGACAGTTTTATGTTTTTGTAGAAAGAAAAATATCTACTAAAATTAACGCGCGCTTATAACGCCGAAACTTTTCGTATTACCTAAACTTACGGATAAGCATAAAAATGAAAGTCGGTGGTAATAGTGGAAGTAGACAATGGATATCTTAATTACTTTTATCATTATACTTGCATGTAAAAGAATATTTAAAGTTACGTGTAATACCAAAAGAATCATCAAAATTTCAGTCTTTGAACGTTTGCTAAATGCTAACTTTCATTAGAGAACTCAAATTCAACAAATTGGTTGGTTACATAAGCCTATATTTATCCTGAAATCCAAGGAAACGTATAAACAAAAAAATACATAAAAAAAAAAATTAAAAAAAAAAAAAAAATAATATTCAGTAAAAACATGCAGAAACAGCAAAAGAATAATAAGTGGCTATAATGCAATTCTGATTAAATCGAACTTTACGGCTCAAAGTCTTGTGTATTGTTCGGTAGCGCATCAGCATTTGTCCAGCCTCCATATGAAGTGCGTAATAGAGTAATTAACTTAAAATAGTATCGCTCGGTCTTCACGCATCTCGTTAAATGACCGCTAAGCGTCCTCTCGCTTTCGGCTTAATGGCTTTTCCAGATACAAGAATGCGGCTGAGGGAAAGCGGGCAGTTTGCTCTGGTGCGCAGTGTTTTGTCAAAAAAAAAAAAAAAACAAAAAACAAAAGACAAAAAACAAAAAACAAACAAACAAACAAACAAACGATCACAAACCAAAAAAAAACTAGAAAAGAATACATAAAAAATAAAAATAAAAAAAGACTGAAAGAATGGATGAAAAAAATAAAAGAAACATAAAATAAAATAAAAGAGAGAAACCCCGCTTGGGAATTGCGCCACGTACATTTTTTGACTTTTCTTGCGCGAACGAGGGCGAACGCAACTTTTCCGATAGGGTGTCGCGACAGTGACGTCAGGGGCCATATTAAAATCTACGGGAGAGGATAAGAATGGGAAATACCGAAGAAGGAAGCTTTATTCTGGTCTTCGTATAGTTGTAATGTCGAAATTTTTTAGATGATCGTAAAGTTTGACACTTTAGCAGCTGCTATGTCTTGTGAATTACCTTCGTAACATTGGACGTGAAATGCATTTATTAATATTTACAGTAATTGCAGTAATAACGTGTTGTTGTTGTTGTTGTTGTTTTTTTTTTTTTTTTTTTTTTTGTTAGGAAGAAGCGAGGAATGATGTCTTACGCGTTACCAATTAATAGAAATTTCTTAAAGCACGTAAAATAAATAGTATGTTAATGCTAAAATACATTAGAATTTGTACACTTAAATCTCAATTATTTATTATGAGAAGCTATTTATTTATTTTTCAAAATAAAAATTTTATGCCATTTCAAAATTCTTAAAAGTAAATTATAATATTTAAAGTTAAAGAGATATTTCTAAATGTAGGGTTGAGACTAGTTGCTATGCATAAAAAAACTATAATTTAAAGTAAAATATTCCCAGAGGTAAATGATTTATTGAACAGAGCTCGAAATAAATATTTCAACGCACAGATAAATAATAGCCAAAGAATATCTTCTCCAGATTTTTTAAACATTACTTATCTCTATTTAAAGCGCTTATAGGTATATATATATATATATATATATATATATATATATATATATATGCAACATTGCATAGCTAATATTAATTGATTTTGGCATAGAGATGGAAGTAACTGCTAATATAATGAAAACGATTATTCTAATTATTAAATGTATACATTGAACGACTGTTTATGGAGATTAAGAGTAAAATATATAAAATGAGATAAAGTGTACAAATAAAAGTCTTTATACAATTCCTTTTAAAAATTTATAAAAGCTTCGATTCAATTTGTTAGTTCACTGCAATTGACCATCCTGCTTTGCAATATATTCACTTCCAATCATAATAAGTGCGACATTTAAATTACAAAGAGGCGCTTGAAACTAAAACTTATGAATAATGATTTATGCAACGCTATATAAAATATAACACGAATGCATGAAATAAATATTTATAGAAATTTTCCAATGAAAACACGAAACACTAGACACGCTTACTGAAAAATAATTTGATTCTTTTTGTAAACTATTTATTATTATCGATTATCAAGTTCCACGAAATTTTCACTGAAAGTAATACGCTTCGTAACTCATACAAATATAAGAATTTCATTTAAGATAATAAGTATCGAACGTTATACATGTCAGAACGTCCCAGTCTTATTTTATCTTTTTAAGAATGTTATGAATGAATTTTCTGGTTGCCATTCAATAATCGCAAATAGCATATATATTCCATTGTTTACGATATTATCCTCGACACTGATTGCTTCAAAAGTTCAGACTTCCACAACTCTGTGGGGCTGAATTATAGGAGTAGTAGTGCATTGTACCGATTGGCGAATCTCTGATAAATTCATCAGCTGAAACGTATGGGACCATAAAAAGATTCTTCTTTTGATATAAGATAATTTAAGATGGAAACTCGACTCTTTGAAAGAATATATAGTAATTATTTACTTTCTTTCAGGCATCGCGAGTACCGAAAGTTATCATAATATCGACAATTTCGATGACAGTTAAATATTGATTTAATATTTCCAAGTACGAAATTTTATTGAATTTTATTTTTAACACAATTTGATATTCTATTTTCACAAGAGGTATCAAAAAATTAATTATTTTGTAAAAAGAAATTATTTAAATATTTTATATATAATAGACTATTAATTGAAAAAAAAATATTTCAATGCTTTATCTTTGCAACGAATCATACATAAGAAATGGAAATTTAAAATTTCACTTTGCAAGTATCTTCAATGAAATAGTTTTTTTTTTCTTTTTTTTTTAAACAAAAAAAAACCGAAATTGAATGTAAAATATGCACATAAAAATAACAGGAATTCTTACATTACAGAAAGAAATCAGGGATAAATGAAAAAATAGAATAATATAAGTTTAACATTATTTAAGGGCTTAAAATAAAATTGGATTAATGTAAACAATTCTTGATTAATGATGACATGATTATCCGTAAGTGAAAAATGATTTATCATATTGAATTATAAAAACTAAACCGCTTAGCTTTAGCTGCGAGTATGAAAAAGAAAAATTATACTGTTGGAATTGAGTCTAATATAGTATTGGTAATTATAATGGAATGCCGGTTGGCTATAATTTATTAGAATCATTCGAAATCCAAGATTGGCGGTGCTTTATTAACGTATTTATTCAATGTTTTCACATGTCCATACGTATGAGAAAGATAAAAACGATTTCTTGAGACGATTATAAATTAATTACAAATTCGTATAGGCAACATTAAATGTGGTGCAAAATATGAAATAGCTTCCTCGGTTCCTATAAACAATAAATGTAGACATTTCATCTAATAAATAATTATAAATAGTCAACTATATGCAATTGGTAGGATAGGAATTGTGAGGATAGCCGAAAAGATTGTCCTTCAACAGTTTAAGATAAGCCGAGAAATAATGTAAATAACGCGATTGCTAATATTTTAAAATATATATATAGGAATCTGAAATTAGGAAATGTATTGTTTTTTTTTGCCTATGAACAAACTGTTGAAATATCAATTATCATTACGACAATTGAATTAAAATTCATAAAAATACAAACATCAGCCGCGAAATAAGCTTCCATAATTTTTATAGTCAAGTAAAAAGAAAAGATTCGGCCAATTATGAATTTCGTAACGACTAAGGGTAAAAGTTACAATGATCTGAAAAGCAATGAGTGAGAGAGAGAGAGAGAGAGGGGGGGGGGTGAGACAACGAGCTTTTAATAATTAAGTACCTTAATAGTGAATTTTACCGGTAATTATTAATGGTAAACGGCATTGGCGAGAAAAGTAGTGCACGTAGGATTATGGTTAAGCGCGACTTTAGTAAGGCCAGAATTTAATAATGCGGCTGCCCACAATTTATTAATATCTCGAGCAGACTAAATTAATCTGAACGATTGCCCTCGGTGGTCGCTTGGTATGATAATTTATATAATGATTAATATAATGATAATTACAATGCACGCCAGGTACGGTGAACCTTGGCGGCCCATTGAAAATGTCGATTTGTAAGGAGACGAGCAAAGCCAGAACGATCCGATCGAATAGCATCAGCAGCAACAGCGGCAACAAATCGGTACAAACGAATGGCGCGGGGAGAAGAGAGAGAGGAGAGGAGAGGGGGGGGGGCACGAGGGCGCGGAACGCGCGATCAGAGCCGGGCGCGCAAAAACGCGATCCTGTCTTGGCACCCGGTCGTCTCCTGTCACGCACGCGCCGCGCAGCGCTAGCCGGGGCGCGTGCGCTCTCGGTTCCGCGCGATAACGTCGCCGTCGAGCCGCCCCGACGCCCATCAGTATCGGCCGCAACGCCGAGGCGCCGGGACGTTCTCGATGCCGGCAAACTCGTCCATCGAGCACGTGGTTCCCCGAAATCCGCGGCGGCGCACCGCCGCGCAACAACCCAATCTGCCTCCCTTGCCACGAGCGATTTAGCGCAGAAACGCCCTCGGCCTCGTCCGCGAAATGCGTCTCGTGCAGGCTCGATCGCCCGCACATTCTCGGTTCGGAGAAGCTGCTCGCGCGACAATAGACGCATCATCGGGGTAGGGATAGGGATAGGGGTTGGGAGACGTCCGAGGACCTCGAGAGACGCGAAAGCCCGAGCAAGATTCGTCGGGGTGCCGCGTGAACATCACCGTGTGAACGACCGAGATGAGGCCGGAGCTACGGCATGGGAGATGCCGATTTTCTTTGATTTTCCTTGATAAAGGGCTCAGGGAGCTAAAAGTAAGGTCTACTTGAAATAGCTAGAGAGGACTGGCTTGATATAAGTCGTGAATTAGCTGGGTGACGTGATTCGCTCGGATTACCTCGTGCCCGACATGCTGCTGGCGTAAGAGTGGATCGACGCGGTTCCCTCGATCCTGGAACCAGTGATCGCGCAATGGCGAGAATGGAAATGCCGTGGCTATTGCTGCTATTCGCGCTGCTGTCGATTAGGACATTAACATCAGGTAAATTTGCTGCCGTAACTGTATACACACACGCAAACACACACAAACAAACACACACACACACACACACACATACACACACATATATATATATATAAATCTTTCATTATCAAGTATTTATACGGCCTGGACGACTTTAGTCCGAGGCTCGTTCGAGCGACGAAGGACATGTTCATTATTTACTATACGTGTGCTCGAGATTATCGACTGTCACCCTCGATTCCAATAGTCCTTTATTTATCGTGTGATTTATCGATAAGTGCACGCGTCAACATTTAATTAACGCCGTAAATCAAATTGAAGCTTCGTGGAGTACGCTTAACGCTTAATGCTAACTTGCAATAATCGAGGGATTTATAATCGTGTTGAGTTTGAGGTTTCTCGTGGATTTGTATTAGTCAACGAAAAACGTCACTCGCTGTATTATTTCGAAGCGCGGTAGCTTTTAGAAAGAGAGCTAACGTTGAATAAATTCATTGTGAATTCTAGCTCGTTTTCACGTATCGCTGCATACAATGGCATAAGTGGCGGCCACTTTAACCGTATAAATACATATGGTATTACAACGCTTGAATATTGAAAAGAAAACTTATAATTTGCATTATTACCATCCATTATGTAATTGCACGTAACGGCGTTAGTAAAGTAATTAATTTCGTAAATGAAATAATAATAATGATGATAATAATAATAATAAAAATAATAATAATAATAATAATAATAATAATAATCAATAATCAATAATCAATAACAACAATAATCAATAACAAACGATTAAACGTAAAGAAAGGAAGAAAAATGCCTTAGGCTATCTAATGCAGTCCGCACTGGTTGTGTTAATTTGTTTTGCGTGCGCGCGCGTATATACGTTGGGCTCCTGCTTGTTTCGTTGGCTTTCGAAGCACGAAAACTAAGGAGCTACAGTGTCTATGAAATAACCGTGGCTTTGGTCCTGAAGGTCATTATGGAAAGACGATTTCGTGAACTGGCAGATCGTAATTGGTTGTTGTAGAGCGCACATACAGGACAGAGGATGAAGGGAGCGTATCGTCGTACGGGAATCTGTATTTGCCAGTCGGATTATCCCTTTCGCGTCGCGTGCTCTGTCAATATAAATCCTCGAGCGGCAGATGTGGCGTATTTTCCTAATGCTCGCGTTCGCTTCTTTGTCACACCTTCGGAGGATAGACGCGGCTCCGGTTCTGCAACATTCCCACTAGTCAATATTGATAACGGCGACAGTAAAAACGTTGTTTCGTGGGATCCCCCGTGTGTGGAAGCAACTACGCGTCATTTCGCCATGCGAATATCTTTGTTTTCTTTCTTTACGTCCAGCTAAACGAACTTGTATTAAATCCGCAAATTCGGCTGGATGATGGCATTATTAGCATTATATGATGATGAATTTAATTTGAGCTATTAATCAGAGAAATTCGGTTATTTTACCCGAAGCGTCCAAAATTCATTCATCAATTTAAGAAGTAAAATTAACTTACGACTCCAATTTTATATATAATTTCTTTTATTCACTTTTACATTTTACATGCCTATTTTTACTTTCTCGCATGCTTTCATATACTATTTCTTCTGTTTTTCTCTGTTTTTTTGTTGTTTTTTTTCTCTCTCAGTTTTTTCTCTTTTTTTATGGTTTTGTTTTGCTTCTTCTTCTATAAGAATCCAACAAAAATTTCATTTAGAGATAATTGTTCGAAACTTCGTTGTCATTTATTTTTAACTCAATTAATTGTACGATATCGATGAGAAAGAGAAAAATTCAAATAACAGAATAGAATAACTTTAGACGAATAAAATTCATAGGACGAATAATAATGTATATTGTAATTATAATACAGTAGAACTGACAAGGATAATTCAACATAATGAGAACAATTTGAAATATACATTTGTCTTAATAATTGTAAGCGAATTCATGAAAATTATAATATTGAAATTGAAAATGGTAATCGTCAGCATTAATTAACTCCTTTACTTATTCTCGTATATCTTGGCAGCAAACGTACCAATGGCTAGAACAATACATAATTATTAATTATATGCAACTCAAATCTTAAACATTTTTTGAGAAATGTTTGATTAATTTTATTTATTTGTTTGTTTGTTTGTTTCATTTTAATTCATAGAAATTATTAATTTCACATTAATCGAGAAATAATATCCGTGCCCTGCCGGATTTTCACAAAATGTTGGCAGCACCAGTCACGTAATTATACATTTGAAGTGAAAATCCACATCAACAAGTTCAAGTTTAGACATTCAAATTCATTTGACACAATGAAATATTCAAATTAACATTGAATTGCCTAAATTTATAAATAATTTTGATTGTTAAAAAGTTTTAAAATTATATATATATATATATATATATATATATATATATATTTAATAAATAGGATATCCACTAGTTAATATTTTTCGGTACGGCAAATATTCTTATATATTATAATAAAATGTCTGAAACTTTACATAATTTTTTTTTAATTTTTTTAATAGATCGTACGTTATTATATTACTTTTTATTCTATAGCCAAACTGGATTGTTATAACACTGATTCGAAAAATCGTATCTTAATTGAAGGTATATTTTGTTATTCATAAATATTCGACTATACGCGACGATACGCGAGTATAGAGAAAAGTAAAAATAAAGTCCTTGAGTAAGTGGAAAATTGAAAATTTCAAAGAGAATAAATTTATATACCTCGCCATAATATCGTGCATCTCGGTTTCTTAGAACCGCTTTGAAAAACATATCGGTACGCATGTTACGATGAAAATAATAAATAAAACGAATAACAAAGCCATGCACTAGTTTCATTACAACATTAGTATAAAATCTCATTACCGTACTTTTAAGGAGATCCGTCTTTGCTATCCCGTGTTTCATAATAAAAAAAAAATTAATAAAAACACGCGCGCGCGCGCGCGCGCACACACACACACACACACACACACACAACAACAACAACAACAACCGCGTGCAGGCCTCCAAGCGAATCGATGCAAAAGAAAACAAGAGCAAGGAAGGACGAAGGGGAGCAATAATGAGCGAACGCATGCGCCGAGGCGCTATGAATTAACAAGACCGCAATTAGCCCAGAACGTTCGTAAAAAGTAAGCGCTTAACGCCGCTTGTCGTCCTTATCCAGCCTTACCACGTGCTTAATGCTAATTATACACGCGTGGCGGCGAATTATCGATCAGGCCGCCGCCAGACGCGCATACAGCCGAGGATGAATGTCGATGAACCGACAGTGAAGATTAATCGACGGTCGAAAAGCGCGTGGCTGCTCCTTCTCAAGCTCTTGGAAAGCTCGCAAGCTCGCTTGCGAGCAAGGCCGATAAGCGGGCCCGGTTTTAGCAATAAGTTTCGCCCCCGGATTCAGCAAGAAGAAGATATTGTTGTTTACAAGCGCACAGATCATTGGGAGCGTGTGTTTGCGAATTGTTGTAAAGAAATTGTAGAGGCGATGGGGGAGGGTCGATGTGACGCTACTCTGTGTACTTTCGACAAAATCGAATAATCAAAATCCGTTTTTCGGCTCGCGATTAGGGGCTTGTGTGTGTTCAACTTCGAAAGAGAAATTTTTTTTTAATTTTCTAATGTCGAAATGATGCTCACCAATACCTATACTTATTCTATTATTATTATTATTATTATTATTATTATTATTATTATTATTATCATTATCATTATTATCATTATTATCATTATTATTATTATTATTATTATCATTATCATTATTATCATTATTATCATTATTATTATTATTATTATTATCATTATCATTATTATCTTCAAAAAATATGTACCTTTGTAAATATTTTGTTATCTGTTTATTTGTATTTCTGGTTGATGTGTACATGCCTAGAAGTCCTAAGCTACCGTGTAAATATGGAAAATGTATTTCTTATGTTGTGCAATGCAATATTTTTATCGGTATTTATGTTCCTTCTACCTGTGATAATGATTAAACGTTGACAATGTATTTAAGATTATTGTATTGACATTTTTAAGCGGGAACGATTATTTTACACTAAAACTCGCCAAGAAGACTTTACATATATCTTTCTTAATGTACAAATCTTAAGAGACGAAGAGAAAATTAATTTATTGACTATTGGAAGTAAACAATTAATAAGCATTATTAATAATTGTTTCTTTTAACAACAAAATGAAAAAGAAAAAAATGTTTAATTCACGTCAATTATCGCCTTTTTATTGGTTATGGAAATTGATAAAAATATTTTTGAATTATTGAAACAGCCGCTTGTATAAAACTTGTAATAAAAAGTCAAGTAGCTAAATTAATGTATTCGTTATTCGTTATCGTTTTAATGGAAAATATATATTGCTAATAATAACAAGGTATAAATCACTGCTATCAAAGTACACTCCCTCCCCCCCCCCCAACCCCATTAATAAACCTACAGACGCACGCACGCCCATACATTTGTATATATAATTTTAAGTCTTTCTTTTTTTTTTATTATAGTATATGAATTGTTATTGAAATTTGAACAAAATGTTAAATAACAACATTATATTCTAAATTGTTAATAATTTTTTCATAAAATTTCCAAAATGTTGGAGAAAAATGTTTCATTTATCTAAAACAAAGTCAAACCTTTGATATTGGAAATTATATTTTTTCATCATCTTTTTTATAAATAAGAAAATAAAGTCGCTAAATATTTATGATCAAATTTTATCAACTATGTTGATTTTGATAAATTATCCGCGTTGAATTTCCGTATAACCATCGATATTAAATATATTGTGAAGGAAATGTTGACTTGACTGAAAAATGTTAAATAAATTAAAAATTGCTTTAATAATGATATACATAATGAAATAATGAGACAATATTATTTAACTTGTAATAGACGTTACTCCTCATTGTAAAATCATTGTTCAGTTATTTAAAAAAAAGAAAGAAGAAGAAAAAAATTCCCAACAGCTTTATCTACATCAACATTAAATTATCACTGGTAATCCATTTAATGATTTTCTTGACAATCGTCAGTACTAAAATGACGTTAATCCCGAACAGACGCATTGATTCGAATAATAGCATCGTTACAAAAGATTCTCATCTATTAATTCTTTACAAAATTCTAATTCTGGGTGCAAAAGAGGTCCATCAAACAATCTCTCTCTCTCTCTCTCTCTCTCTCTCTCTCTCTCTCTCCGTTGTTTCTCAACAATTGGGAATTATATTTTAACGAGACCTTTTTGCTTTGGCCCTCGTGCACCCCCAATTACCTAGGAGGCATTTAAATCGATTATACATCGTCAATTCCTCGCCGAAAGTACTTCGGGGCGCTAGACGAGCATGGGACCTCTTCACCGGCACATCGCAACACCCTTGACAACGCGGAGAGAGAAAGCGCGGAATAAGCCTCGCACGTCGCTCGAGAGCAACGCGTTACCGGCACCGGCGCAAACGCGCAAGGAGGCACGACCTCCTTCACCTCCCATGAGGTGCGGTTGAGGACTCGTTTTATTACTGGTAACACGCGAGCAGTCGCTCGCCCAGCACTAAGCGCCCATGATACATTTGCGAATTTAATATCGATCTGCCGGTTAGCGGTGGAGCTGGTGCGTAAGATAAGCCGGGACCCCGTGGCCGCGACGTTTATACACTCGGGCCTGCGCCTTACTCCTGGTACTCGCCACTCGCCCTTTTCGGGCTTCGATAATTATTGACTCACCTCGTTTGGCTTGACGAGCTCTTCCCTCTCAATGCCCTTCACGTGCGTTTCTGCTTAGTCCTTAGTCCAAAGCCACGCCACGACTACTAATGGCGACTCGCATCTCGAGATTTTATGGGATTCAATGGTGTGGCTCCCGAGCAAAGATATTCTAATTTCGATCTCCATTTTTCTAGTACGCATTAAGCTCCCACAAGAGGAACAAGAGGCAGACAATCTGTAGTTGCTATCATGTGCGCTATTGTTAGACTCGCTCGTCTAATGTCATGGTTAATGTTATTTGCAGATGACTATTTTATTTGGCCAGTGTTAAGCAATTTTATTATCTTTATGTAATGCTACGTAAAAATATATTAAAAAAAAAATGTATTTTTAGAGAATGTATTACACTGGAATTCGAAAAGTGCAATTTTTAAACACATACGAGAATTATAATAATATATTAGAACAAAAAATTTTTGTTATTATATTCCATTCGTTTTACAATATTTCGCTATCAACGTAATTGGTATAGCATAGAGCCTAGTACCGGCATTTCAATTAATTAATGCATAAATTTTATAAGCTTGTTTACAAATTAATCAAATGTATTAAGCGCATCCTTTACGCGCAGCGGACAGAGAATTTTCATTTGTTCTTTTATTATTATTCATTGTTAAAAGCTAATTTTATCCATACCAATTTGCAAAATTAACGTTCCAAATGAAAGATTTTGTTTTTTATTTTTATGTTATTATTTGTTTATTTATTTATTTTTTATTACTACTTTATATAATACTATAGCTATGAATTTCGCACATCTAACAAACTAAATAATCACATTATCATTGCCTCGCTATTACAAGACCACTTGAAAATTATCTGAAAATTATATTCCTGCGCACCAACTAGAGAATGACAAACGCAAATATTCCAATACTCCGTCATGTTGTTGCATCTAATGCAATGTTGTGTAGAAGAGACGACGACTGACAATAATTCCAACCTCTCGTATTTGGCCTGTCTTTCTTGTGATTATCGACCTTACGATCAATACAAACAAGGAGGAAGCACAATGCACAAGTTCGAATCCCAGGTATAGGTACAACCACATAGACAATATCGCTCTTCACGCCGATATTGTATATGAAGATGCGTATACACAAAGATACGTACTATCATGGCGGAAAGAAGAAAATGCGAGAAGCTTCGTTGATTTTGAATGTATATACGTTATCTGTAGTAACAACACATTGAAAACGTATTGGATGGCGCGGATCGATTTGTGAAGAGAAACAGCTTTTGATGAAAGGAGTGCGTTTAGAGATATTTGCGAATGAAACGATAGAACAATAACATTTTTGTATTAACTGCTATAAAAATAAAAAATTCAGAGAAAAAGCGGGATTGTATGCTTTATGTTAAGTAACAAAACTGTATAATTATATAAATTACATTGTTGATGACATATGACATTGCAGCAATTTAACAGAGTTCTTAAGCCATTAAGAAACTTGATGATTTTATTACTTTCATAAAGGTATTTCATAAAAACTTTTAGAATAATCGCTCTAAATGATTGCCAGTTTCTATTATAATTTCATGTATAATTTAAGTTTCATTACTCAATTCATATATCTCTTTCCTAATTTTATATTCATTTTAAAAATATCATTAAAAAAGGAAAATTTATTTAAAGAACGTTTCTCTTTACTAATACTCTGAAAGTATTACTAAAATATTGACTTTCATTATCTAAAAAGCGTGTGTTAGAGATAAATTGAAGAATAAAAAAATATATTCCATGATTCAGTATCTCGTAAAAATATTATCGTATTTCTTATAATTATACATATTCATTCTAAGTAATACGATATAGTAGCAATAATTATTTCAATTCTGCAATTATGGATTTTCATATCCAATATATAATATATATCAAAACTTATGCACATATAATTTGAATAATTCATGTTGGGATTGTCGACTTATTTATAATAACGTTACATTTAAACAATATACACAAAATTAACAAATGATACTCGATTACTTTTTAAATTCCTTCTATAAAGTTAAATGTACAATGTGCAGCACTTAATTGAAGCGCTAATTTATCAAATAATTCCAAGTGCCATTGTCGAATAATTTGTTCTTATTGTGATAAATTAAAGATAAATTATTTTTTGATTAAATTTACTTTTATTAAAATATATCAACTATTGTGAAAAGACTCTGTTAGTCGTTAGTACAGACATTTCCTTAAAAATAATATTCAGAGAATTCAATATTAGCTGCTTCACAATGAATAACGAATAACTTATCACGGACGTGTAGCTTATGATTATTATTAAACGTGCGAGTAAGACGAGTCCGTCAAGAACAGTGACAGTTTTCATTTACACCTTATTTGCGAATTACATCTATATATGACATATATCTATATATAACACCACTGATTAAGAAAACAATGGATAATCGACGTTGTCCCTTATAGAATCGCCTACACCGTCTTACGTATGCTATTACCAGTTTATTAGATAGGGAATTTACTTTATCTAAAGCTCATGCCTACTCTTTGTTTATCGAGTACTTCGAATCATTAGCTGTTCAACCGGTACTTCTCACAAACCAATTATGAAATAAAAAGTATAGGATGTTTGAAATTATAAATTTTAATACCATTTGCACGAACCAATGTTCTATATGCAATTCGTATGGATATTTTAATATGTTTGATAATACAACCACAGATGCTTGATATAATTGGTGAAAACAAAAAAAAAAAAAAAATGTACAACAAGCATAGTGCATCCTAATTAATCACCTCTTGCTTTCATTTTACTTTAAGCTAAGCGTTGAAACGGAAAAGTGGCCAAGTATCCACCGACGCTCTGCGCGCGTTTGCATAACAGTGAAAATCAATCGTTGCGTGCAAGTCGCCATTAACATCGTTAATCAAGAGGAGATTTTAAAATCACCCCTTTCGGTTGTTCAAAATGTAGGTGATACGTAATCAGCAAGAACAGAAGAGAGAGAGAGAGAGAGAGAGAGAGAGAGAGAAAGAGTCAACCGGACGGCATAAGTCCACACCGCACGCCACAAGTTTACCCCTATCTACATTGTTATGCGCGTGTACACTAATATGGGCGTATGTGTACTCGTGTGTAGGGTGCAATGTATTTATGTACCGCCGGTACTTCATTCTTACAGATAAAGTATTTTGATTAATCATTATGCAAGCGTATTAAGCAAAATCAATATCACTCTTTGTGTAAAGTTTTCCCAGTAGATTTTGAAAGAAATCTGTACGATGTTAGACTTGGAATATTAACAGATTCCACTTTGTAAAAACGCCCGTATCAAGCCTGATGCAAAAATATTCTTTTGATACTATTTTTTAATTAAATAAGAAATAGCAAGATTTATATATTTTCATAATTGTGTGACTGCTTGTTATTAATCCTCTTTACTTGCCATCTAAGATAAATGTTGAGTTTGATTTTTTTTTTTTTTTTTTTTTTTTTTGTTTTTTTTTTATAATAAGTAGGCATTACGAAACGAAAGGTTCGTTTGACTATAAAATTTAAACTCTTATAGATGATGAATTTAAAATGATGATGAAAGATAAAAATGAAATATAAATATAACCTTATCGATAAAAATTATTCAATATTATTTGTTGCAATTACTTTTTTTTAACATTATTTAATATATCGTTTAGTATTATCTTGTATTTTTACCAATAAAACACTACCGATCATACTACATCCAATATTTGCTAATAAAATCTCATATAAATAAAAATTAGTGACTAAATAATTTGTTGATAAAGTTGCGAATTTATGCATAAAATGCGCCACTTCCCAATGATTGCGGCAACGCGAAACGACCAAAGCAAACTTCGTAATCCTTCAACTCTTTCTACGTTCGCGTGGCTTTTTTAGATTTTTTTTTTTTTCACCATGGCAGGGATGTGGGCAGGTAAATTAAAGTTCGTTCGCTATATCTCATGGGTCTCGCACCACACCCCAATGTCCATATATAGGCCGCATACTTCTGCACATCGCATGAACAGTACCGAGACAAAGCTCTTGGCTTATACATACGTAATAAACACGAGAATACATGAAATTCCATTTTTATCGCCTTTTCATAGGCAAAAGGCGCGTCTTCGTGACGTTGCTCGCACTTTTATCGTTAATTAAATAATGACGGTCCTAACATCTCATGGCAATGTCCGGGAATAGAAGAAAA
>NW_011948432.1:5213110-5255166 GCF_000503995.2 Ceratosolen solmsi marchali
TTAAATGAAGAGCGTATTCACGGCAGTTAATCATTGCACTGGAACGTGCATCTTCATATTATTTAAATTACATTCCAAAAAGGAATTTTAATTTATGGACAATTATTGCGATACCCATTATAAAGATACAGGCCAAATGACACTCGTATTGTTTAAAATCTATCAAGAGTAAGCAATAAATAAACAACTGTTTCCACTTCTTTCATCTTTTTTTTTTAAATGCACATATTTTATAGCACGATTTGCTTGTTTCATATGCAATTTCACGTTTAATATTTATTTAATTAATCATACATTAATATAAAGTTTTAAATTGTTTTCTCGATATGCGTTTCAAATTTCATTATGCACATGAATCTGCACAGGCTGTCTAGTAATTAATGGAGTTTATCTATTGAAACATATGATAAAATATTTGAAATATTGAATTGAAAAAATAAAAATTTGCTCATAATTAGCAATTTTTATCAAAATTATAACTGAATTTTCATTTGAATTTAGATATTTCATTATAAACTTTATATTACATATGTTAATACATGTCTTCATTTATCTACATTATTTAATGAATAAAGACAAGATCGTTTAATAAACCATATAAGAAAAGGTTGTAAAGATAACCACGATAAAAGTATTTATTATATATATATATATATATATATATTTATGTTTGTAGATTTGTTTCTAAATAATTTTAAAAAAATGAAAAACTAATAATAATAAATTTCAAACGCAAGCATCTAGCCAATGAAAATAAATATATTGTAAAATAAATCGTGTTTATATATGGTCTGGAAAAATGATTAATTCAACGCTAATGGCATTCTGCAATTATGTAGAAGATCAGAAATACTAAGAATACCTAAGATTGTATTTTCAAAATAATATTCAACGATAAGTTAAGACTGTATAAATTATCGTAGTAAAAGTGATATATTAAAAGCAATATCGCGTTTTATTATTTATGAATTATTATATTGGAACTTTTTGATTTTCCAATGTCAATTTGCATTTAGAATACCGAACTGACCGTGTGGGGTTGGATTTTTCAAACGAATATAAATGGATTGATTTACTTAATAATGATTTTATGTTACTAAAAGCCACGTGAAAATTTAGATAAACATTTAAATATTATTACGATACGTAAAATTAATTGTCTTGAAGTATGCGTATTGAGATAAATTTGATTATCATTTATAATGCTTTGGTAAATAAAAAAGGCTTAAATCTGTAAAAGCAAATTGTGTTAATAAATGTTTCATAATTTTCCCAATAAATTTGTCTGTACACTACGTGCTCGACTTTTCGAATGTGCCCAAGACCATTAACCATCACGTGTTAATATTTCTTGACATCACTGTGTGCATGTGTTTATTCGCTCGTTACATGCGTACGTGAAATGTGTTCTTCAGTCACGTCCTGTTATAGTTTTTTTTTACTACGCGTTATCAGTATTTATATCAAAATAAAAACGGCAATTAAATCGATCAAATAAATATTATTTGTAATTATTTCATTTTAATGATATTTTTGAAATGCTATATAATTTTAAGGAAGAATGTCATATTCGAAGTTGTAAAAACTTATCCATTGAATATTAAATAATTTAATTAAATAATTAAATTAGAAACTTTCCCGAGTCCTGTACTTGGCGTTCCTATGATTGATAGTGAAAAACATTCGAGTTAAAATATAATAAATGCTTATATATATAATTCATAAATCAATATCAATTGTCATTCAAATAATAATAAACTTTTAAAATATTGACAATTTAAATTTTAGATATTATATCTGTTGATATTTGATGATTTTAATACTCCTATGTTTGCGGTTAAATAATTGTAGGTAAATAATAATTAATAAAAGTAGACACTACCACCGAGTCATCAAATGATATTACCAAAACAATTCAAATTACTTCATTTGAAAGATATTTTAATATAGTACATATAAGAAATATTTCTGTATAGAGATTACTGATTATTTGCAACCGAGAACATTATTGTAATTGAACTAGGCCAGAAAATCTTCTGACAGTGTTTACTTATCTGCTTGATATTAATAATTGCAATCACATAAAATATAAGCCATATTTTACTACGAATACTTTTTAAATTGCCAGATACTTTTAATCTAAGTATTCGGATGCATTAATAATATTTATTATGAAATCATGAATTATTATGTGCGTAAGGAAATAAATGTTTTAACAAACGCTTATAATATAATTACATTTTAAATTTCATTTACAAAATCAATTTTTTCACTTATTTTCATAATTTAAGGATATAAAGATTGAATTTCATTTAGACAAATTGAAGAAAGCATTCATTATGATTAGAGTTGATCTGATTGAGCAGGTAGAAAGTAACAATAAACTTACAATATAATTGCAAATGAATAATTAATCTACTGTGAAAAGTCAATACTTTAGGAATGATAATTAATATTAAAATTGATTTCCTTATAAGAAACGTAGTAACTTTCTCTTGGAAAAACAAGACAAAAACAAAAAACAAAACAAAAAAACAAAATAAAAAAAAAAATAACAAAACAAAAAAACAGCTGATGTTCCATTTGAACAACAACGATATCATGTAAATTCAATTTTTCTAAAATAATAGTCGAATTACGTAGAAATTCGCTAGTTAAAGCTACTTTTATTTGCATCAGAGCGTGTAAGAAAGTATCGTTAAATCGGCTCTTCGTATAAAATTTTAGTTGGAAGCGTAACTCACCGTGATAAATAAGCCGTATTATGTAGCCATGACAGGGTAGAGGGGAGGAAGGAAGGCTTAGTTGCCGTGACTGAGCGACCTGACGAGAATAACTCGATACACTGTACTTTTATTCCAATCGAGAATCTGTCTGGTCCAATCAGCCCCGAGCAATTTTTATTTTACGGACTGCGCGTCGTATTGCATCTTCGAACTGCCCTCTGCTTTTCCTCGAAATTCTTCCGACAGTTGTCGCATAAAAAGTTTTCTTCACGATGACGCTGAGACGACAAAAGTTTGGCCAGCTCGGGGCCACGAATAACAGGCGAAATTCCACTACATCGCAACGAAAAGAATCGAGATACTTTCAATGCGAGTTAGGATAAAATTCTCACAACAATTAATTAACAGCAACCTTTTTCCTGTTTTGCGGTAGATATATATATTGATTTGAAGAATAGTACATAACGCCGAGGAAATATGCCGGTCGAAAGTTAAGAGAAGCGCAGACGTATATATAAATATACAATGCCATTCATTAAATTCAAGTTAAGTATATGTGTATAGTGACATAAACATGAATTGAATATATGTATGACGATAACGCTGAAAATAATTCAGCATTTATATTAAAAACGGCATTGAGCCAATATCGCATTAAATAATTGAAGTTATTATATAACATATTACTCGGATAAGTGAGATATGCTCGCTATACGCAGTTAAAATGAAATAATAATGTCGGCAAATTGCATTAATTATATTTACAGAGAATATAACATTATAAGATGAAGATCAATGTTAATTTTATAACATTTCGTACTATTGCTTTCAAGTATTTTTAGCTACTTTAGAAATATTATTTTTGAAATATGGCAAGACACGAAAAATGTCAAAGCTCGTATTATTTTAACTGGGAGAAGAGAGATTAAAGACTGTTACAGTTAAAATCTGGCTAAATACAATAATGAGCATTATTTGTTCTATACATAGAAGCAATTTTAAAGAGTAAATTACGTAAATTTTCGGTACAAGTGGAAGGAAGAGATGCTATCGGAAGACATTAAATACCTAAAAATGCGCATTTATTCTTACGGCTCATAAAATTTATTGTACCCTTTATAAAATGAAATATATGTTATCTATCATTCAACTGGAAGCCTGAAACATTGATCTTGAATAAATTGAGATACTTAAGGTTTCGTAATATTTCGTAAGATAAATTGCTTAAATCAATATGAAGATTACGCAAGTATTTTATGCAACTCTAAGGAAGATACGTATTCCCCCCCCCCCCACCTATCGTTTTTCATTTTTTTCTTTTTTTCTTTTTTTCTTTTTTATGCATGCACTTTATCAAAACAATCGTTCGAATGTGAAATTGAAACATTTCGGCGAAGATTAAATCAACTATCATTAGTCGTTTGTTTTTTTTCTTTTCAATTTTCATAATTTACCCTCGTTCACGCAAGGCTTCTTCTATTTAAAGATTATTGAATACAGCACCCCGTGAGAGCGTATAAAAGCTGATGCCATTAGGACCTCGTAATTACGAATCCACCGAAGGCGCGAGTCGAGCGAAGGGACGTTACTCCCTATTTTCCGGCAATGTTAAGGGCTGTGCAACACTATCCTTAGTAAACATAACTGCGCCTAGGAAAGATCCCCGTGTTAGTAGTGACGAAAGAACCATCGGCGCGTCATCGCATTATCATCTGACTCCTGTCGTTGGCCCTTTTCCTCAATGCATTTTTCTACTCATTAAAATTCAGCGGTATATTAGAGGCAAGAAATGTGCCTTTTAATTTATGTATTTTATTCGAAAGTAAAGCAAATGATGAGTAGGATTATTAAAATAACAATTCACTAGGCATTTCAATATTTTTGAAAGTTTTTCTTCATACAAATTACGCAAGTTTTAATTTATTGCTCTCAACGTGATCGATCACATTATGTTGAAAATACACAACATTTATTCAAAAATATATACATAATGATGTATTATTTGCAATATCTATTAATGAACATTAACTGTTTTTTTTTTTTTTATAAAAATATGATAATGTTCGCCACATTCGCTTCCTCAACCATTAATTGGATGTTGAAAATTGCGAGTTAATATCTTGTTATTAGGATTTCAAATTATTTGTAAACTTATAAATTTAAGCTTAATTATTGCTAAGTACTAATAGTCAAATTAATTTCAAACGATAATCTTAAACAAAGACAAACGATAATGTAACTGAGTATATCGTGAGAACTGCATTATATTCACAGCTATAAAAATAATAGAATGATCGATTGTTCTTACCGTGTAATGTACATAATGACAAAGCCTTTAATAAAAATGTTAATGGATAAATATCTATTAAACTTTATAAATGATTTTCAAAACTTTATTAGAGAAATACATTGTTGAAAATAAATATTTATTTTTATTACATATTTACTATTCGCGTATACATCATTCTTATAATAATTAAAAGCTTTATTAGATTACTGTAAAAAATTATTATCGGATTTTAAACGTTGAAAATCATGTGTATGTGGGTGCACTGACAGATAAACTTAACCAGTATACATAAGTTATAAAGTAATTTTATTTATTATATACTATCGGATGTCGATCGATAAACAAAACAAAAAGTCTACTATAATTTCCAACCAAATGTAACCACTTTCAGCTGTGTACACGTTGCAGTGTACAACACATTTATACAAAATAAATTTGATCAGCCGATTATTAAGTGTCGCAAAACAACTGAATTCACCTAACAAAACCTTTATTCCTATTAAATGTTTCAAATCTATCGAACCATTATCTTGTACATCTATGTCTACATGAGAATTCGACATGTCTTAATAAACATGTGTGGACTCGCAAGACAGTATCTTCCAATACTAATATCCATAACATATTAATATGTGTGAAAACAGCTCTAACAAAGTGAACTTTGTATTTATCTATTTAGTTTTTTTTTTTTTTTTTTTTTTTTTTTTTTTTTTTTTTTTTTTTTTTTTTTAAAATATTATCAAGATATATTTGTATTTTTTGTTTTTTTTTTGTTTTTTATTTGTTTTTTTAATCATTTAAAAATTTAGAATTAATTTGAATTTGTAATATTCAATTTTACAGTATATTTTTTATTATATTGAATTTTTATAATTATTCATGAATTTTTTAAGTGTTTTTATTTATCTAATTCTTCGTACAAATAATGATATAAATGTAAAAAATGAGTAAAGCTTTATGTGAATGTTTGTATACTATTACGAAAATATGAGTTGAAAATTCGGTAGAAAATTTTTTTACAATTATAATATTATTGTAGTTTGAATCTTTTATTTGATCAGTTTTTCATTCTTTCATTCTGTTAATAATAGTAATAAAAAAATTAATTATTATCAAAATCATTTTTAAAATAATAATGGAACTATGTTTTAGAATAAATTTATATTTATACATTTGTGTTATTTTGGTTAAGTGACTTAATCCGTCAAAGTGCTAGATAATGTATTCCTTGTACATCTTTAAGAATTTATCCATCTCCAAGTGCTTTATTTTGACTGTAATATACGTTAATTTAACGAAATTTCAGACGCAAACATAAAAATAAATAAAAATAAATATATATAAAAATAAGTAGATATACGAAGACTCGAATGTTAAATATAAATAAAATGATTTCAAAAATTTTCTGAAATAATATCTCGATTTTATAATGATGTATAAAAGAAATATAGAAAAATATTTACGTAATTTCATAAATACAAATTATGTAGAAAAATAATTTAACGATGTGAATTTTTACATACATATATATATATATAATAATTTTATTCATATACTTAGCCCATTTAACAGAGGTGATTTTAAAATTATTATTAATTTTTATGCTTAATGATTATTAGTTTATTCTCTTTGTTTTGTTTATTTTTATTCTCATTTTCAAAACATTTAAAGAAATAAAATTATACATGTACAATATAAAGCAAAATCATAAATAAATAATGTTTACTTCAAATATTACAGAACGTTATTTAACAATGATAATGAAAGTGATTTTAATTGGTATATTATTTTAACTATTTATTTAATTTCAGTTGTATATATTAAAATTTCTTTACTACTTCTAAATTATTTTCTATGTAATTATCGGTCTAATCGTACTATTATAAAGTATGCGATTAGTTTAAGTGCTTTATAGTTATATATAATATTATAAAGACTAACTGTAAATAATGATAAAGAGAAAGGCATTGTTTAGTAAGAAAAAAATGAAAAAGTCATCTGGATAAAAAAATTAACGCTGCATACTCATAAAGTTACAGTATTATAGATATATTTAACAATTTATACACTTTTATGTAATGTATACTTTTATTCTGAACAGACATAGACTTAAAAACTGAAAATTCTTAAGCTGAAGTTTCTTAAGCATTTTGCCATTTAAACGAAAAAAATTTTGTACTTCGTGAATTTAAATTTTAAAGTTTGTAAGCTTTTTAAAGATAATTACATTAACATTCCTTAATTGTAAAATCTAATAATGCTAATAATAACGAATGAAATTACGTTAACGAGTACCGTTATCATATACAATAAAAATATTAATTAAGACCTGATAATTTAATTTGTAGCAATTTTATTAAAATTAACTAGAATATATAATTGGCGTTGTAGTATCTCTATCTAATGTGCACATATCAATTATTAATAAAATATATTGCATTTTTATGTTATTATTATTAAAATAATTTGTATTTTCATGTTTTCGGTTTGTTGTAAAATACACGCAACGATAAAAATATTATATTATCATATACACACACACACACACACACATAATTGTATTAGATTAGAACGTAAAGACTAATATAAATAATAATTTTTCAATATTGAGATGAATTTTTAATTCTAAAATACAAATTAAAATATTAAAATAGAAATATCTAAACTAAATATTTCAAAATTAAAATTAAACAATTTTGAATAGCGTCAAATTATGAACAAGAGTAAGCATAAATTTTATATATATATATATATATATATATATATATATACGTATATAATGAATACTCTATAAGTTTATTATAAAATTTTAGTATTTAATCGTATCCTACTTAATAGAAAATTAATTAAAAGATACAAAGGTTAACAGCAATTATAATCTTATATTAAAACTATATTCTATATTAAATATGATCTATTTGAATCGCAGTTTCTAACTTCTATTAAATTTCCATTAAAAACTATAAAAGAAGCCATGAAAAACACGAGAGAAAAATTTAACTGCATCAAAGTATATATGTGAAAATTAAATTTTCAAATAAAATACTTATGGAATAACTTTATGTAGGATTTTATTCGGATGCTTTGGCTATGTCAACACTTTTTTCTGATTCTTCATCTATGTCACTGTTCTTCTGAATTTTTTCTATTATTACTTTAGCAAATCATTTCCAAATACTATTAAATTATTCATTTTTTAATTTACATCGAATGTAAGATTCATTAATATCATATAAATTGTAAAATGCTTATTTTATATGAATTAACATTAAACTTTATTGCTACTGAAATACAAATAGCTGATACATATTCTAAAAAGTATTACATTTTAAAATAAGAATATTCAGACAATTATTTATCAATAATAATGCCTTTAATAATATTTTCTTCTATCTTTATAATAATCATTTAAATCCATCAGAAATGTTAGTAATTTGAATGTCTCTCTAGATGAAATACTCAATTTTTTCAAAAATATAAATATTTTTCTTTAAGAAATATGTTAAATTCGTTCATAATTGAAACGTTTATGATACATTGATAATGTAATATCGCAACTAATTAAAATAAATTAAAATAAATAGCATACATTTTTCATGAAATCAAATAATAAAAATATGTAGATTAATGTATTCAGAAATTTGATACTTCTTTAGCTTTAAATAATTATTGGGTTTATCGTAAAAAAAATATTAATAACATTAAAGAGACGAAGGTCGAGAAATATCCACGATTGCATTTAAAATCGACCGACGCGTGTATCGCAACTCCCATATTTAGATTTTTAAATTTCCAAGATAACAGTTAAGTCGAATATTTTTCTCGAGAATATACGTGTACGGTTGAAAGGAATAAAAATAAATGTACTACTTGAGTTAAATATTATTGCTGAAATAATTATATGCAACTAATACAATATTGTATTTTATTTATCAATTTTTTCTTTGTTAATTATTAATTAACAATTATTAATGATTAAGGATTAATGAAATACTTGTACGAGAAAAGTATTATACTCAATCAAAAAGTGAATGGTTAATTTTGTGGTCAATTCGTTAATTGTCCATCTATGAGTAGTGCATTTCTTTTAGAAAAACAATTTTCAAATAAGTATCAAATGTGAAAGGTCGATGTGACGTTCAAAGTTGCCTGAAGGAAATTTGAAATTTAATTGCATTTTTAATTACGAATTCCGCCACGTAACTGTAATCCCTAATGATTTATATTTTAATTAAAGTTAAATGTGTGTGAAATTTATGCTATGCATAGGACGCAATGTTTTCTGTATTTACAATACGATTATCAAATATTGACGTAATTAACATAAAAATTTTGCAAGCATTATCGAAGCGTTTGTTTATAGTCAATCGGACCCCTTTATTTTAATTTATTTACAATTTATGAAATATAACATTTTATGTTATAAATTATAAAAAATACATGTAATAAGTAAAGAAAGTTTACAGAAAGATCAAAATTCCTTTGACTACAAAGTTTATTGAGTAGCAAAGGGCAAAGTTTAGATGAAAATAATGAGAATGAATTTAAACGATAAACTTAATATTTCAAAGAAAAATATAGATTAATATTATTAGCGAATTCAGTAATTGCCAATTCAGAATGAAGATTCAGTTGATTCACTGATGAATTTGAAGCAAAACGAGCGCTAGATCACTGATATTTTAAAGTCATTCTGGACATAATTTATAAAAATTAAAAAGTAAGATAATTTTACGATAAAAACGATCCAATATCATCCAAATGCCGCGTAATACGAATAAAACATAAAATATATAAATTTCTTCAAGAGTTAATAATTCATTAGAAAAACTATAAATATCTTCTCAACTAGAAACTTCATTATTAATCGATAAACTAGATATTTTACAAACTTACTTCTTAATTCAGCAAATTATATAATCAAATACCATATATTAATTATTTAATATAAGGGAGCGATTCAGTAATTCTTAATTAAATTCTTAAATTAAAAATCTTGAAAAAACAAACTAATTTGATAAACAGTATTTATGAAATATTTTAATTTGGCTAAAACCTACGTACATTGATATAAAAATTAAGTAGAAGTATATGAAGTACATAATATTTGAAATGACTAGTTATTTTCTGATTACGATGTTGTTATACGATATGCAAATATGTGAATTTATTTTATAAAAATATCACTGACCAAGTTTTCTATTTTTATTTTATAAAATAAATTATTAAAAATAAAGAATTTATTTAAAAATATACTTAAATCGTCCATTTACTTTTATTATTTACGTTAAATATACATATAAATAGTTCTCTTTAAACATTAATTTTATTGCATTTACGATTAAAAAAAAAAAAAAAAAAAAAAAAAAAACCTACGCATTGATAGTATAAGAATCGAAAGTATTAGTAATTCATAATTATTTACGCCTAGAATATGTACATATACATATAAAAAATTACTTAATAATAGCTCTTTAATTATCCAAACATTATTAAAAACTTAACTTGTTTCATTTTCCTACCAAATTATGCTATGGCTAACATAGTTCTTTACTTAAGACAATTATACCTCTAGACACTTATTTTCAATGCTCTAAATGATATTTTTTATGAAATATTTACTCGCATACACGAGTTGCTTACATATGCATGCACGCATTCACGCACGGATAAGAGTGCTTGCGTGTATAAGCGCGCGCGAGAGGGAGAGAGACGTTCTCACAGAACATTGCTCTGTTTCCATTTTCCTCTTCCTCACCCTCTCTTCTCACCACTTTTCAGAAGTAAGTCATTTGGATAAATATGAAATGACGCTCGCGACGCGGCCTCAGCTAATCCCTCGCCTCCCTAGGCTCATTGACGAGGCATTGCCACGGGGTGCGTGCCACTACATTCCAAATCTATAAATAATCGATCATTGCGTATAGGTGTGTATTTCGAAATTTCACGCGTACCTACGGAGGCGGTTTTGGTGTGAGGAGGGTGAGGTAGTGGGGTCCGCGGCTCGCCCGCGGCGTCAAAGAAAACAAGGGCCGGTTAAAAAAAAGTGGGGAAAAAAAGTAAAGGAGCGCTTCCGTACGATAACGACGAGGACGGACTTGGATAGACACGCTAGTATAAATGAGTGGCGACGTTGGCGACGTTGGCGATGTTGGCGACGTTGGCGACGTTGGCGACGGGGCGGGGGTTGCGGGTGACTTTAACGGGGCGAGTGACGCCTCTTTGATAAATTTTAGAATGCGCCTCATCAAGCCGCGATATTGTTTTTCGTACGTAGCCCTCGCATCCGTAGCTTATTATTCTTCCTCGTCAGGATTTTTTTCAGACCAAGGCGCTCTTTCCCGTCCGTTTGCCCGCTCGAGAGAAGCATCAGGGTCACGCACACGCGCAACTCAGTGCGCGCCCGTTTGCGTGTGCATACGCGTGCAGTGAAACGCGAAAGCCAACTGTAGATATGCATCCGTACCCGAACGCGTCTGCTTCAACTTTAATATTTAAATAAGTTTAAAGTACTTTTATTGTTCCAGGAGCACCTTTCCTATCTAGAGAAATGGTTCGATTCAGATTCAGATTCGTTATCTCCTACGCTCCACTCAACAAGCCATACGCTATATTTTACTTTAGCTTATATTTAACTACAAGTACCTTGTTAGACCTTGAAATTAATCTTTCAAACACATGTGTATTGTGTGCACATGTTATTATGTATTTATTTGTATCTTAAGTGTATGCGCGTAATATTGCTGCGCCATACTTAGGTTAACAAATATAACAAATTACTATATATATTTAATTAATTTTGTTTAATGTAATCCTTACTATTGTAATGTAGTTGGAGCAATTTTAATGTAACAGTTCTCACTCATTTTACAAGATAAAATGCAAGGTGTGTCATTTATTGTATTATTTTCCATACTTATTTATATTATATTATGAATGAAATAGAATAATATCATAAAAATATAATATTATTGATGAAATAGAATAAAATGATAAAAAAAAAAAAATTAAAAAAATGACAGAAGGAAAAGCACTTTAGCATTAATAGTGATGTCATAATTCACATTTGGTATTTCCAATTAATAATGATTAATTGATTTTCATGTTTTATTTGCATATGTAAAGAAATACTTTGTAAATTAATTAATTTGTATTAACTCTATTATCGTGGTATTTCTTCTTTTTTTTTTATCACACGTAATTTTTTATATTTCTAATTTGTTTATTTTGTTTCAATCTTAAAATATTAAAAAAAATACATGTTGTCACACATGTCTTTCATCTATAAAAATATAACGAATTTGAATTTATATATTTACATACACACACACACACACACACACACACACACACACACATATAAATTTTTAGTTATGCGAGTTTTTTTTTTTTTTTATTTATATTTGCTTTATTTATTGATATATTGAAATACATAAGTTTGCGTATCTTCTGGAACTTTTTCAGAAAATTATTTAGGAACGACAAATTAAATAATAATAACTACGTCTATTTTTTTAATCATATTTTGTACATTGCTTAATATTTTTTTATAGTATGTGCACAAAGTATTTATAAAATTAAGAATGAAGAATAAATTAATAAATAATCAAAACGTCACAAATTATTTTTATAATGAAATGAATACAAATATGAAGTATAAAAACAAGTATTCTTCACCTACTGATTCTTAACTATTAATAGATAATCTGAAAAATTGTTGACACAAATGTAAAATACAAAAAAAAATTAATACATAAAATTAATCGATATATATATATATATATATATATATATATATATGTATGGAGCATATACGAAACAGCATTATTTTTAATAATATCGTAATATATTTTAAAATCTAAGTTCAGATATTCAAATAAAACATTAGTCTTCCTAGGAATTTTCTATGCAATCTCGCAATAACGATATTATCACTCGCATTATAAACTATCAACTATATGTGCATTATTATTAATTAAAATGAACGCTGAGAGAAACGAATAAGCTTGCATTTATTTAAAAGAAAAAAAAAACAATTTATTGATCAACTTGTAGAAGACGGAATTTATTGTTGAATCGTTGAGGTATCTAAAAATTTTCTTAATCATACTTGACACTGTTACTGACCATTAAAATTGTCGAATTAAGACTTATTACCTTAAGATTCCTAGATTACAAGCGACACGAGCGATCGCTTCAATCGCTTCAATCGCTACTTTCATAATTTATTAACTAAAAAGAAGAAGAAAAAAAAGAAGAAGAAAATTTGGTTTTAAACATATCGTTTCGTCATACAAAAGTAAACTCATAATTCTAATGGTTTAAGCTATCGGAGCTATTGGCAATTATGACAAATCCAATTACTTATTCTCGCTTTATCATTCTCCATTTCTTTCTTTCTTTTTCAACCAACAGCCACATTATAAAGCAGAACTAAATACTCGCCGACAACTGTCCAATCGACGTCTGCTCACCTCCCATAATTATCTTTTAGTATCCATAAAGGAAAGCAATTTCAGTTATGCACACCGCTCCAATTATGAAATTATCTCGATCCTTCTACCTCTTGCATTTCGGCCAAGTTTAAAAGCAACGGTAGCGTAAAATAAGCCTGCAGGATTATTATCATGAATAAGGAGAATTAGTCAGACGAGTCGGTCAACGGCTTTAACGAAATCGATCATATTCGGGCGAACCGTTTCATTGGCCGTCGAGTCGTAATTCACCGCGCCACGAGCGCAACCTCGGGCCACCATTCGTGAAAAGGGGAAACGCTTGAGTTGGGAGGAGAAAGGAAGAAGGACTCCGCGTGGATTGAGTCACGCGGATCCTGGGACAGGACGACGCACGGCGGCTCCCCGGTCGCGTGGCCGGCCGCGCTCTCCCTTTGTACGGCTGCACGCGCGTATCGCTTTCAGCGTCCCTCCGCTTTCCGTAACTGTAACACGAGGTGCAGTGGGGTTTCCAGGCGCAACGGTACACCCTGCACCTTGGCCATGCGAATTTAAATGCGAATTTCGAGCCCACAAATTGTCATTCTCCTGTCGTTGCATAATACAGCCAGGATTATGAGATTAAGGGAGCAGCGGGCGCGTGTGTTGGTACTTTGGCCGCTCGTTACGAGCGACGCTGTACGTGATCGATGATATGATGAATCTTTACATTATCGGTGCCCTAATGATATAGAGAGATGAAGAAACGATCTATTCATTGTATGTCGCTTACTCGAAAGATATCAATCACTTTTTGTAAATATCCCTATAACGAACGTATTGACACCACACAATTTCTGGAAATTTTCGTATTCAAAGCTCGTAAGATATAATTGAATCAATTTTTCATCTTACTTCTCTTATTTTATGTTTTCTAAATCCAGCGAAGCCGCCAAAGTGAGTATTAAGCTTTGATATATAAATTAGCCTGGAATTTATTAGATAAGAATATACGACAGTACAAAATCTACACGAATTTTATTGAAATATTAAATAATTAATTGTATAAATGATTACTATATTAAATAAAGACAAAAAATTCGTTCGATATTGTGTATAAATAACACTTGATAGTCGTCAAAGCTCACGCGATTCGTTAATAGTTCAAGTTTATGATACACTTACCGAACATATTTAAATAACCAAAGAATACTTATTTCATAATTATCCCTCCCGATAGGCAAATGTAACGAAATAAAACAGTTTATTAATGAATATCTTATGAAAAAAATTTTTTTATATTTTTAATTAAATTTGTGTCAGTGTCAACCATATTGATATTTGAGATTGGCCAATATAAACCAAACAATAAAATACATTTTTAGTTTTATATTAAATATAAAAATTTAGCAATAATTTCGTAAAATTTGATAATTAAAATTTTTAAATGTTTTGTTCCGTACAAATGATAAGCTTTAATAAAAATGATATTCTAAACTGATATATTCAAGTTGTAATACATAACTTGAATCACCTACTGGTACATTATAACTAACATAGCAAACAAATACACGCACCCGCTCACCCACGCACACATATATTAATTTATATTTAATAATATCAACGTAGCATAAATTATTCACACAATTACGTGCATTGATGACAAATAATATTAATTTTCAACCATTATATGGGATATAATTTTTTTTTTTTTTTTTTTTTTTTTTTTTTTTTTTTTGCTATAAATTATTAAGCTTATCATTTAATGTATATTAAACACGATTTGTACTCCCATGTTAATCCCATGCACAATAAGCATACTTGGAACATAATATTTGTTGTTCCAGTCAATAAATACGTGCATGATATGATTTACTTTTTATTCAACAGTAATCATTCCCATAAGCTATTTATTATGTAGAAAAAATATATGCTATATATGAACTCTGTTATTAACAAATTTGCATATTGTATAAAAGTATGAAATAGTACGTTTCAATGAGAAATAAGAATGACATTATGAAAAAATTACGTTTTTCATAGTTACATATTTATATTTATTGACAAATACATTTCAAAATTTTTTAAATCTTCAAATTTTAAAAATGTGATTGTCATTTTTTGTAATTTTTCGTATTATATTTTGAGATGTTCCGATGTTCGGTTGGTAAGTAATTGTACACATAAATATGTAATGTAATCTCAATTTATTTCCTATTACACAAAATATTTTTGAATCTTCGAAAGGTGTTTATATATATATATATATATATATATATATTTTTATATCGGCCTTGATTAGCAATATAATAGTTTGTTTAATAATATAAAAAATAAATAGATATATTATAGAATTTAATTTTATACGTATGAAATTTTATTTCCTTCAAATGTGATTATTCACTGCTTTTTCAATAATTGATAATATTTATTTATTTACCCTTCAAGCATTTGCATGATTTTTTATAATTTTCTATAATTTTTTAGTTTTTTTTTTATCCTATTTACTTTATTACCAAATAGTAAATAATTTATCTTCCAATATCCAATTAATATAATCAGTAAGCTCAATTTAACAAAATTGAATATTAATATTTAATATATTGCCAATGATCGAATTCCGAGGCAATAAGTAGCGTTCAATCAAAGTACAAAGAAACGAGATAAGATATATCTCTTTAAGTGACAACTTCATTGTGTAGTCCTTTTCAATGCCTTATTTTTAGAAACAGCAAGGTTTTCAAATTGGGACATTACATCGCACGTTATCACTATCGATCTCGATAAACGCTGACCAGAAATGAAACTGTCACATATTAATTGAAATTTAATAAAACGATTGAATTGGGTCACAATATGCATTACTAATTAAATTCAAGTGCGCTTTTATAAATAATGAGCGGCAATGCGATTTGCGTAGGGATCTATTAGTAAATTGCTTGTACGTACATTTCTTGTATATCTCAATTTCTTAGTGTACACGACACTTCCCATTTTATTCTTGGTAAGCGTCAATTCCTTTGGGCTTGAAAGCTTTGCAATCCCAACTAATCAAGTGGAGATAATATTTCATTTCATTAATGTACAATAATAATAATAATAATAATAAGAAGAAGAAGAAGCAGAAGAAGAATCTTAGCTTATGTTCAAAATTTAAGAAATTATTTTTCATTTAAACATTATTGAATTAAAAAATAACTACTTTTCTATGATAATGTTATCTCCATAAAAGTCCATTCAGTACGTAAAATTGTATCATATTTTTCAAATATCATTTTTACGTTATAATATTACGAATGATTGAGCATATTTTATTATATTCGTTTTATTTGTCAGAATAATATTTGTAATATATTACAATTTATTTATGATATTTACTACAATTTTATTCATTCGTTTAATTCTTTAATAATATAAATTATATTACAAAATTTGTAGTATTTAAATATAAATATTTATTTACATGAGATATATTGCTCTATTAATAAAATAAATATAAAAGCGCTAGTGTTCGTAATCCTAATAATAATACAAGTGGAATAGAAAAAAATTTTAATTAATGTGAAAAAACATTAATAGTATATAAGTCTTACGGGTAATGGTAAAATATTTATTTTCTCATAATCATTAAAATGACATCTTTAATGAAATGGTTAATTGATATAAGAAATTAATCATTTGTTCAAATATTAATTATTGTTATTTTAAATTTAATAAAAATGTTCATATATAAGGTTTTAAACAGCTAAAATAAATTAGTAATATTATTTTTCTATTTCTGTGTTAATCTATAGTTTTTAAAATTTTGCTGAAATTTGAAATTTTTCTTATATCAAAGAATTTTCAACCAAGTTTAAATTACTAATTAATATAATTATAATTACAATTAATATTTCATAATTATGCATTTTTAATGTACTAAATATTTTGCTTCACACGATTTTTACGTTAATTTTTTCATGTTCAAATACTATCGAACAAATCGGATCTTTGATTTGCGAATTGAGGTACTATTTCGGTATCTTGTAAGAGTGAGAAATAAACTTCGAATAAAGATTAAAAGTAAAATTAATATTAGCGATGAGTATAATATCGTAAATTAAAAAGGTCGTAAATTTTACATGTGTAAGTCGTATTTATGAATAAAGTTTGTAATTTTATTTGATCATCTTCAAATGTTTTTAAAAGATTTTCCGTCATTTTCTCAATAAATTATGAGCCTATACAAGAGCTTATTTATTGAGAATAATCTAATAACATTATTCATAAAAAAATATTTTGATTAGTTTCTTTTCAGTGTATAAATGCCTTAAATCATAAAAAATTTAAATACACTCAAATTTTATTGTTCATATTTTTGCTTTAATAATTAGAGTTATTCTATTCGTTTTATATGATCGACTATATATCGTACTTTTTCTTTCGTACTTTGTGTTTTTGAATAAATTTCACTTTGGATAATCACGTTATATTGAGTTCAGTGTATCTCGTAAAGTACGTTTAGTACACCATAACATGTTATTTCAATCGTAAACATTATGAAGTTTTTCGTTTGATTATCCTAACCATACTTTTCATATTCATATATGATGTAATTGAATTATATATCTATAATCCAGTCTTTACACGTCAATATTTTATAAATGAAAATAATAATATCGATTTTAATGATTTTAAATCAAAGCATTTTAAAGCGCTTTGTTTTATTATCTCATACTTATAAGTGTAAGTAATACAAAATATATTACTTATCTTACTTATTTGGTCTTTAATTAAATGTCGAACCAATAAATTTATTATTTATGTTATATTCATGACAAGCCTTACAAAAAATTAAGTTTTTACACTTTTTACTATAATAAGTTTTTCGAGCGCAAAATATTATAAATAAACTTTAGTAAATAACCTTATATATCACTTTATTTTATCTTTTATTTTATACTTATATCCCCTTATAAATAGATTAGCATGAATTATTGCATTGTGCATAAAATTAAAAGAATAATATTGAAAATGTTGTTAATTTACGTTTAAAAATCAAGGTGTTTAAAATTATTTTTATCCAGTTAGTTTAAACAATATTTTAAAGTATTTCGATATAATTAGTATAGAAAGTTTGCGGGCGCGCGCGTGTGTAATTATATAATATTTAAGCTTTAATTTTGAATCCTTATAAATTAAAAATCAAATGGAAATCTTAATATAGAAAAGCTGCAGTTTATTTTTAATTGCTATTGCATTTATATAAAATTTGCAAAATGTAACGCATAACAATGCTTGATTAATTAAAAAAATCTAGTTATTTTTATTTTCACAGTTTTATACTCTACAGATAATATAAGAATATTAAGTGATTTATATTTACATTTTATTTGATAATAATATTGAAATAATAGTTTGATAAAAACTTTCGAATTAAAAGTATTTGTTATTGTGATAAAGTCAATAGGCAAGTGATAGTAATGTTACTTGCATGAATTTAGTAAAGTTATAACCATTTTTTTTTTTTTTTTTTTTTTTTTTTTTTTTTTTATACCTATTCTTGTATCTTGTGAAACTCGATATTAAATACATTTCCCCTTAAAAATATTGCTGCATTTTAATTATTTAAATGTAATAGTAAAGAATGGTAATTGAAAATTTAGATTATATCGGTAAAATTGATCATACTCATATAAAACATCGATATGTTATTAAATAAATTTTTTAAGTTTTTAAACTGCCTCTCAGTCAGACAGCCTGACATCGCGGAAGGTGTAAACTGATTTCTATTTTATTAACATGAAGAAATATTGCGCAACCGAGTACCATAGTTTATAACCCTATGATATTATTACAAACGTATTTCTAAATTGCGAAGTAATGCTTCAGCTCATTTTATAGAGCACAACAAATAATTCGTCGAATAACTCGATTTGGCACTGGTTTTATGGTGTATTTTATGCGACTTACCCTCCGTACGTTTTTTACGATGAATACGCATATAGTTAAGGTATGTAGAAGAAAGGGCAATAGACGAGGGTGACTGTCATAAAAATGTTTGTAAAACTTCGGACAGTCGGTTGACACGCAACGTCACTGATTAAAATTAACTACCTTGTAAATATCGATTAAATGTTTACCTTGACACGCATCTATCTCTTCCTTTTTCTCCATTACAGACTTTTTTTTCAGTTATTAACAGTAATTATTTTCTTTCTATAAGAATATTAAGGAAGCATAAGCGAATTATTCTTTTAAATTTTCAATAATAAATTGACGAACATTATAAATGCTGCTTTTGATAAGACAATCAAGTAAAATTGCCGTTTGGATAAATTATACCGAATGTTAAAAAGTTTTAATGTTTTTGTAACACTCGAGTCATTTATTTTACGATAAATTTAAAAATAATAAACACATAACAACAACATTTCAAGCATGAAAATGAAAAATCTAAATATGCCAATTCTCAAATACGTATATATATATATATATATATATATATATATATATATATATATTGAATTGAATGTATAAGAATTTTTTTTTACCTTAAATTAAAATAATTGAATATAATTTAAGACGAATACAGAGGTAATTAAAAATTGTTATTTAATTTCTAATCATTATTTATAAACTTCAGACTGCGCACAGATTTTCCCACGCGCAGTTTTATGATACGAAAGTATGTAATCTAAATAAATATGTAATGGAAAATTGTACATATAATAAATCTAAAGATATTATGAAATGTCGACATAAAATTTTATCTATTTTATTTATTCGATTTTGCATTATATTTTTAGTTTATTTACATGAATACTCGGTAAGAAGAACTTGTGCATTGATTGAATTATATATTACATATTCATGGCAGTTTAAAAAAACATAAATTATTAAAATGTCTGTTCATGACATGTTCGGTTTATTTTAATCTATTTAACGTTTCAAATATCTTATTATGATTACTTCAAAGCCTACTTTTCATTAATATGAATTCATTCATTATGTTGAGTTAAGAGTAAAGAGTAAAGAATGCTTAGATAAATGATTCTTTTGTAGTAGCAAATGCAATTTGATATTTGAACTTTGAGATCAGACATTTCTGGCACAACAATTATATTCGTTCGAATGTTTAATCTATTATTGAAAGTGTAATGTCACCACGAAAAAATCAATTGTAAAAGTGATGGGAAAAAAATTTAACGAGAAATTAAGTGATTACTGTTAATTTATAAATTTAATATATGTAAATAAATCTTTTTACTGAAAATGTTATTTAAAATATTTTAAATGTTGTGAGCTTTATTCTAAAATGTATTTAGTAATTCAACACTTTTCATTGGCTATTAACTTAAAAGAAAAAGTTTTTCATTGTCCTTCTGTGAAAGTAAATCATTCTTTAGTTAAAAATTATTTACTTTACAAATTGATAAATTTAATGTAATAAAATTTTATATGATAAAATATATTCTGTATTACTAACTTATTAAAATACATATAACAATGACATTTGGATACAAATTACCATGCAAAATTATTATACAATATTGTCGTTAATATTACGGATAATAAATTTAAGCTATTGGCTTTATTTTAGTAAGACTTATAAATGTCTTTTGATACACTAATCATTCTTCTTTCCTTCTATGAATTAATAGCAAATATATAGTTGTTATTGTTCTTTTTTTTTCTTTATCATTAATATTCACAGTTATAATTCATTGGGGGACGAGTGGTAATCACATATCGTTACATGTTCAACGTAATCGGCTTTAATATAAAAATATATTGCATGATTTTCACATAGAGAAAGTGCGAAAGTAAGTAGAAAATAAATCGTAAACGAATTGCCATGAAGGACAGTCTGTTTCTTTTCAATAAAATAATACTTTGATAGTAAGATAGTCAGTTGTCCGCGACTACTTTTCCAAGATCCCTTTTTCTCGCTGTACTTCATGCTTGAGTAGATCCATCGATCTGCGTACACGACTTTTTCTTCTACTAGTTTGCTATTTATTTCTTTATTTCGTCGAATGCGCATATGTTAACCGCGTCCCTTTGGCGTTCTTCTTGAAAGGGTGCAAAACGATTGAAGCGCACGGTGAAGCTTTATATACTTTTTCTCCCAGAACCGTGAAGATGTTTTTACTGGAAGTTCGTGAGTGCAAAGTACGTGTAGGAGATCAGGAATAAGCAGGCCATTGAAGCAGTCTAAAACTGAAAAATCATGCAATGTAGGAATAGAGGAATAGAGGGAGACAATAAACTTGTGCGCATTTACATACGGTGGATGTAGTTGTGCAAAATTATTGCTTGCATCGCTAAACTTCAAAGTTCAATTGCACGTGAAATATCGATATACGTGGAACGAAATACTTTTTTTCTTTAATTTTTTTTTTTTTTTTTTTTTTTTTTTTTTTTTTTTTTTATATATCTTGCATCAAGCTATTCGAGTTAAGTTTTAAGATACGTATAAGAATCGATATTACTTGAACAATAATTTTTATATGTAAGAATATACATGAAATGATTAAAACTCATAAACACGTACGCACATGTACGCGCACACGCACACAGATGTGCAAATGAATGTATAAATAAAGTATTTGGAATAAATGAGTTGCTTTTGAAGACAATTACTATGTATATACGAATAATAATGTTATGTTAAAGAAGTAATATAAGAGCTAAAAATAAAAATTTCTATTATATAGTCGAGTGAAAAAAAATTGGATTTCAATTTGAAAGATTTTAGAAGCACATTTTAAATATTACATATATTTGAAAGATTTTAATTAAACGCTTGATTGCTCATTACGATGCTTTCGACGAGTAAAAATGAATTATTTTATTATTTTTTCCTCTAAATGAAAAATAAAGCAATCAATGTTTTGCAGATTAAAAAATTTTAGATTATATCGTTTTGATTTTTTAAGATTATTGAATGATTTAAAAATATTATCCGGGTGTAAAGAATCTTTTAATCTTTTTTTTTTTCAGCTAGCCCTTTTTCAATGATTATATATAAAATATTTAACATAAAATATTTATATTTTAAGAATAAAATAATTTCCAAAGTTATTTAATCAGTTTCCTTGCATTATTTATAAAATGTTATGCTGTTAAAATATTATCACTTTCAAATCTGAGAAGCTCACACTATGAAACTTTTTATTTCAGCATTATACTTTCCTCACTCGGATGTAACTTTAAAAATTCCTTATATGCTTCAAAATGGAATGGGACTAACATCAGACGTTAATCTCATAACTTTGAAAACTTTAAAAAATGACTCCACGATACCAACCAATCCAATTTACAATATACTATCCTCGAAGGAAAAATATGCCAACTTGGATATAAAGAGTGCAAATATAATATTAAAAGCTCTGCCTGAAAAAGGTAAATATATTCTTCAATATTGACAATATACATTTCTAAGATTATTAATAAAATGCCATGTGAATGATGTTAAAATAGAAAAATATTTCGATATATTTTCTAAAGATATTATTCGTTATTACAGACTTATTAAATATTACATCAGGTACTTTTAATTTCGAATAATTATCGTGATTTTTATTCATAAATTTTTTTTCTACAACATTTAAATATACATAATCTATGCGATAATGCAAAGAAATTGTGTATGTAAATGGAATAACGGTAACATTAAAAGCGAATGAGCAAAGCTAATGTTTAACTTACATTTATGTATGTATATAATTTAAATAATCCATATAAGTATTTAAATTTAATAATAAGTATATAAAATATAATTAAAATATAATTTAGTTTTTACGTATTAATTTTTTCTAAGCTTTCTACTCTCATAAATTTTTCATTCAAATATAAAAATTAATTGATATGTCATATTATAACATTAATGTTTCGTAATTCAGAGTATGGATTTATCCAAATAATGAAAATCTACTTGTATACTTATGCAATAAAGATGATGATTTATCTTTTAAAAAGTATCTAATTATTATATAAAATAATACACAATACAAGTAGAATGATACAATATGGTTTCATTTTTTTAATTAAAATATGTCAATTACTTTTCTCACTTTCGAGATTTTGTTCTCTTATTAAACTTATCATGTGATTTTTCAATAAATTTATTGTATATTGGATCAATAAAAAAATATTTAATCTCCTATCGCTTATTTTGCATGGCTAGTTATATAATTATCTGACAAACTATAACCTATTAATTTTAATATTTTGATTGAGAGCGAATAAAATTATAATAATCAATTATAATAATCTGAAAAGTAAATTTGTGTTATAGAGAAGATTGATTGTCCGAGCTTTTTAGCGTACAATTTCTTCTAAATTAATCGAGTTCAAATAAGATGTTTTTTCAGGTACCTCAAGCGCAATAGTCATCCAAGCGACAGATAAAAGCGGCGCCGAAGCTTTTCTCGAAGTTAAAATCCAATCACAAGATATGAAAAATAATATCTTTAATTGTTCGGACTATTTGCAGGTAATTGCTTAATAATTTTTCTAAATTCATTTGTATTTCAAGTAAATCAACGTGAAATCTTCACATCCGACCGTACATCAAATAATATAAAATCATTTAACGGTCCTTGAATATGTTATTAATATGTTTTAAAGGATATATGCTTCTGGAATACGTCCAAATACAGGATTTATGAGAATCAGCCATTGACAATGCTAGGCACTTTAGGACCGGATGCCTATAAATCTATTTGTCCGCAATTTTCAGTATCCAGATATGAATTATTAAATGGTAAGTGGACTTTATATTATTAGGCGCTCAATCATACGTAAAATCAGTATTTACGCGTATGTTTGTATTTTATATTTTAATTGTTTCGAAATATTTATTAATTAGCTGTCATTAAATTAATCATTGTTCAATTATACTATAGTATGCTAATATTAGATGATTTTGTAGCTAAATGTACAACTTGTGATGAAATTTTTATGTCACGAATAAAGGAAATGGTTTGCATCGGCAAACATAATGTTTTTGCTTATTAGTAACGATGCGCAAGAGTACAAGTGTTGAAAATCAAACGGATAAGAGCAGAAACGTAAATCTAAATAATCTGTATTATCCTTAGGGACAGATTTCGTTTATTTATCGGATAACAAAGTCTATTCAAACGACTCACTCGATCGAGATACATTGAATCCACCGAAAGGTACGGGGCCTCGTGCAGTTGTCAACGTCAGATGCGTTATCTGGGAGAACACAACGGGTAATCAATATACGATCGATAAGGTATTGAATGTCGATGTATTGGATCAAAATGACAATCCACCGATTCCACAAACCAATGCGAGCGTGGAGATACATTTGAAAGATTTCACACAGGTAAATTGTCCTCGAGGAAAAAGGTCAGATGAGTGTATAATTTTTTTATTTACTTCGCATGGCTTCTCCTATTAATTAGGAATGTTAGAACAAATTAAATGAAAGTTTTCTGGTGAATCAGTGCGCAAAATAATATATGACTATTAACAATAGCAACGCCAACCTGTTTATGTTAAAATTTACATTTTTCAAAATAGAACAGAGTTTTTAAAATGCAAAATATATAGCTCGATAGTTCGATCGAAAATTGTTTGCACGCTTTCCCCTATAAATGCGAAAGCCCGAGGAAAATCGATTATCGTGTTATATTTTTCGCAGAGATGTATAATCTCATAGTAATGTTTGTAACAGGATTATTTAAACTGAGAGGTTATTATGCTTTATAATACTTGGTTGAGTGGTGCTAATGACTTACCGCTATTTGTCGAATGTCCGAGGAACTGCAAAGTAAATAGAGATTTTATCAAGAACGCATTGTGCTCCTTATCAATGCACCGTTTTGGACAGTGCGTCGGCCTTACGGATTTGTGGAACGTAACGGAGAAAAAGTTGAAAAATGCTGAAAAATGCAAGGCCAGCAGACGTAGGAGAGTCGTGTGAAATGTCGACAGCCACAAGACTGATAAAGAGGCAAGAGTGGGAGTTAATAGGGGCAGAGCGTGCAGGGGCTGATACTGATTAAACCCTAGGCAGAGGGAGAGAAAGATCTTTTTTTTTACTTCTGTTTTCTCGCTCTCTCGTCTTTCACGCTCTCGATCTGTGCGTCTGCTCGTCTCACTTTTTTTTTTCTTTTCTTTTTTTTATCCTGTTCCTTTTTATTTTTTCTTTTTTTCTTTTTTTTTTCGTTAATGGTCTACATCTTCTACTTTTCCTTCCTTCTATTGCATTTTCTTTTTTTATCTTCCGTAAGTCCGTTCCTCTTACTTATTATTGCAACCACTTTTTATCTTTTATTCGAAATTGAAATCAATAAAATGCAGAGAATTTTATCGTGTCTACCATCAATATGAAAATAATTAAAGTATCGGCTCTATAAATAAAATACACCGTTGAAACAACTATTGCTCGTTTGTAAATATTTGAAATTCAAATTGAGCAATACGTAGATGTAAACGTTTGTGTATGATAACGGTTTATATGAAAGTATAATATGACGATAATTTTTGGTCAAATATTTGCATAGAGATAGAAGGCAACATAATTTCTTGCTTATTTATTGCTTCCTTGTAAGTTAAATAATTGATTTATTAGCTGGCTTTCACACTACTAATATGGTATTCATTTTATTAATATAAAGCGTTTTAACAGATGATTCCTTTCATATATTTCAATAAGCTTAATAGAATCTAATCGATCAGACTATTAATTCAATGCATATTGTAATCGTCCTTTAATGGAAGAATAAAAATGTGAAATAATGTTAAAAAAAAAAAAAAAAAAAAAAAAAAAAAAAAATTTTTCGATCATAACAATTACATATTAATATCTTATTGAAATAAAAGATTTTTTATTATGCATTAGTACTATAATTAAAAATTTTCTCTTTTTTGTACACACACACACACACACACATACATACATATATATATATATCAATCAATTGATTAAATGAGCAATAAATATAAAGTTATGAATAATATTCGGACGTAATGAGATATTAAAGTGAAATATCAAAATACGCATGATACGAACGAGCGATTAGCCTGCGTCAAATTCACAGGCATTCCAATTACTTATTATTACGTGGTATTAACGGTTCGTAATATTTACCTCAATGATCAATGGTGTACACTAAAGAAGATAGAATAGTGTGAGTTGAATGACCAAGTTGTAATGGGCAGTGAATTGATGGGGCGATTTTTAAAATCGGGCAACGAACTTTATGCTGAGATATTTTGTTGAAAGTGACAGTGCAAGGCTAAAAAATTCTCCAATTTATGATTAAGCAGCTAGTGCTTTACTTCCGCGCTTCTTCAGTTATGAAGTAGTCGGTGTGTGCTTGCCTTGGAAGTAAGTTTTAGCGTGTCCTCGCCCTCTTAGAGCGCACCTCCGCAGCGGAAACCGTGGATTTTCTTGTTAAAACGTAATTGTAAAAAGACGGAACATAGAATGGAGATTGATGGTCGTCGGGCCCACGCTCTAGTGATTAATCTCCCCAACCGTTCCATTAAGAGATGCTTGCATTTCATATTGAGGATACGCTAAACAACTTCCTTCTTGCTTTAATTTTTTTTTTTTATTTTTTTCCCTGTTGTTTTACCCGTCTTTTCATTATCCATTATGCATTAAAAGGTAATGGTTACGTTTTAAACATTTATTTTTGGATAAATAAATGTAAATATTTTTCCAACTGAATTAATTCGAATTATTGATTTTTCTTCATAATAACCGGACTTCTAGGATATTTCTATTGTATGAAAAATTACGTTTCATCGTATCTTTTGATACAATTTTTTAAAGCTGTTTATTCATAATTAGATCGATCGTTTTAACAATAAATCATTTATCGATGAATTTTCACGTTGGATATCGGGTTAATAAGAATAAGATGCCTAATAATTAAATATTTTCATTAAGCGAGCAGCCTTTTACATTCGTTTAAATAATGTGCTTGAATCGGCTGCTCCCGTAATTTTAAAGATAAACAATGAATGTTTGCATTTCAGGGTGATAGACTAGATGAAAACGATTTAATAATTAACGACGCCGACAACATTAATACAAATACGTATAGCGTTCGACTGCTTAATGATATTTACAATTCTCTTAATTTAACCTATGACATAATATCGATTGATCATCCGAAGAGGCCGCCATCAACGGCGATCTATGCAAGTAAGATGTGCTTTTGTATTGGATGTAATAATGAACAATTGGAAATATTAGCCATTTAGCTCATATTTTATTTGTTTTACTCCAGGATTGTATTCTAGGACAACGCTTCTTCCGAAATCACCGTATCGAGTGATATTACAAGTTAGGGACGAATCGCTGTTAACAGGATTTGGAAATAATACGGTAAATATTTTGTACTATAATTATAATACTAATTTGTTTCGTCATTTAATCTTATATTCTGCATGGCGTTTATCTTAATCGAGTTTAAACATTTTTCATAATTGAACATTGGTATATGAAAGCAATTTATTTAATTTCAATTGTATTTGTTAAACTTTCGTATTTTCAATGAAAATGCTTATATAAGTTATCCGATTGTAGAACTTTTAAAACTTTTTACAATAGTGATAATTTTAAAAATAATAATTATGTAAGAAACTCAAATGATTATATTATTTAATAAAGTTTTCACAATTTGCAATATAATAAATGATAATTCGTTATTAACGAACGTATAATGTTGGAATGGCTTATGTAGCAGGAAATAAGACTATCAATCAAGGATTAGTCTTTGCTGAAAATTTAATATGCCGCACCTAAAATATTTGTACAGAAATTTCTGCATACTAATTAAATTAACAACTACAGTTTGGATTCTGACTTATTTCAAAATACTGTTGCTAATTAATAAACTGCTTAGGAATTTTGATTTACAAGAAATTCAATGCAAATTTAGTATTCAAATCTTAAAAATATTATGTGTTTTTCACACTATTCTACAGGTAAAATTAAATCTTTAATTATTCCATATAAATTAGTATTTATTGTGAAATAAACAATTCCAATAATCATGACTTTCTAATGTAACTGTTACAGATATTTAAGTCTTATCCCACTTTGCAAATATTATATAGATACATGTATACCCAAACATACATATATTTTTTGGATACAAAAATAAAGTTGTTAGATTTATTAAAAAAAAAAAAAAAAAAAAACCATCTTGTTTTAGTGAGATAAGGTATATACAGAAATATATAAAAAAATTTTTAAATATTAATAAAATTGGTATCTAAACACATATTTCCATTGTAAAATCGATGATAGAAAAGCCAAGGACGTGAATTTTTGTATAAAGGGAGGTGGGAGAAACCGTCAGAGAACATTAAAAAAGAAAAGACTAGTCATAGAGAAGCTGGATTATGATGGAATAAAATACCGGTTAAGGACGATTGTACGAAAACTTTCCGTGCATTATCGGCTTTTCTCCGCTGACTATAAGAATCCAGATGCTCGCTTACCTCCCAGAAAATTCCACGGTAGACGTAGAATCGCGAAATCACGCGCAGCTCGGAGTCCCTCGCATTCACTGATCTTATCACGTTTCGCCCGTAGCCCGTGGAAAAGAGCATCGAATGGTTTTATATCTTCCCTTCCTTATCCTCTCCCCTTTGCCTACCGGGCGAATCGCCATCCTCGCTACAGCCCCGGTATCGTCTACGCCCCGTTTCCTGTTATTGACGGCGTCGCTAAAGACTTTTTCCGCACACAGATGAACACGACATTGACTCGTCGACGTACAATCGATCCGCGGCTTTCCCCACTCTTATTGTACATGCCCATAATTAATGAGACGGCAGTTCCACGGATATTTCGGGACTAATGGCCCATAAGCGGCACTAGGATGGCAATCGCATTCGGCAAGGGGACGGCAATTGGGACGGGGTGCGCTCGTATTCTCATATACGCATTTCTCATTTTTCCGTACACTCGATACAATTCAATACACTCCCCTTGCTTTATAAACTTTTATTATTTGCTTTTCGCTGGCTTAGTTGCTTATGTATAAACACGTAACTTTTGATTTCGATCATTTGTATTGTTAACGATTGTACACTTGTGTTAAGTGTCTATTGTGCTGTCAACGATTTTTAGTCAATTTATATATTGTCGAAGTAGATTAATCTCTTTACCAATTAACCGCTTTTCCATTATATTCAAATATGTGGTAAAATTTAGAATGTTTCGTTAACGTGGTGTAAGGAAATCTTGAACTTTTCAATAAATCCAACATATATATATATATAAATAAACATATGCCGTAAAAATGAAAATAAATATTTTATGCATTAACTATATCAGAACTCTATGGATAAACTTAAAAAATGGTTAAATATATAATATAGGAAATGGTTCTCGAAATCAAAAATTACTTTTTTATCAGTTCAAGAGTAAAAAACTGAAATGACTTGTATAAGAATACATTAGCTTGAAATTTAACAGGCTCGACAATAACCAATTTCTACATGTTTTATGACTTATATAATATATATATATATATATTTTCGAAGAAATTCGATTAATTGAGAAACTTTTAGAAGAAAATTTTCAATGTCAATTAAAGCAATAGCTAAAGATTATTAAAAGTCTATATAACATCCTTGTGAAATATTAAATTGCGATCGAGTGATTTTCTCATAGCAATGAAATTTTCCCTAAAAAATTGAATGTTAAAAGAATTAGTGTGGTAACGATGATACAACACCAGTGGAAACACAACATAAACAGTCTTTTCTTTAGCGGAACATCAGCCTATCCTTCATCGGGCCCCAGCATCACACGACCACGACGACGACGTCGATCCCTTTGAAGCAGCGCATCGTCTATCCGGTGGTCGCACAGCTGCCACGCAATTCCAGTCAATTTTATCGAATCGCCCAACCACTCCACAGGGTTAATTCGAAAGTGCTATTTGCTTTGCCAGGCGTCGAAGCTTTCAACGTCACGAGCACAGGCGGCATCGTCTTTCTCGCGAACGCGAGCGCACTTCCGTTGAATTCCACGGCAATGAGGTAAGATGTGAAAATCATTGATACGACATTGTCGATGGTCGAAGCATTTTTCGAGGCATAAAATCACCAAAAAAATTTCTAAGCCTTGTATTTAATGGGATACGGAATTATTCATAAGCGCTTTCTAATTAGAGTTTTAATCAGTTTAACGCGCACATTGACAATGTAAATGACCACTGGTTTTTTGAATATTTCTCAGCCCCTTGCGTTTCATTAATTCTACATATAAATAATTCTATATTCGACTATTGAACTAATAATGTTAAAAATAATGGTCTTCAACTTGATGTCGATAGGAATATTGTAGTGTACTTTTTAAGGATTATGAGGTTTCAATCGACGATTAACAAGGTTGGACAGCAAAGTTGAAAGTTATTTTTATTAGACAAAACTTTTTATTAAATAGGAAAAATTTAAAAACTTTGACCATTGTTGTATCAAAGGTTTGTTGTGCAATAATAGTTCTTAAACATTAGTATATATATATATGGATGGATGGATGGATAGTTAGAAAACAACCAATTATTTGTTTATTTTATTAGTACTTAAAATAATTATCTAAAAAAATTGAATAATTTGAGCAATAACAGGAAAGCTTTATTGATATTGTGAGAATTTTAGTTACGACCGTTTGTGCAACAACAAAACAAAATGAAACAAAAAAATCAATTAAATTCTTTTAACGCTTTTACGTAATGATTCACTTATTCTTTTATTGAATTTCTCTCGTAATTGTTTTTAGTCCGTTAAAAAGAAGTCTTTCATCACGGAAGATATTCGATGCTTTAAGAAGAAAACGTTATTACTGCGCATAGAAAATTTTCGATGGTATTGTACCCGAATGCTTTCATGAATATTATGTTGATTATATGTAGAACGCTTTCGGTCTATGCATTATTTAACTATTCAATTAGGATAATGAATATTTAAATCGTGCTTGATTGCTGATTATCAAGGTACGGAACATTGCGCAAGACAACAAAAAGTACTATCAATTAAAAGTAAAACTATACTTTAGGTTTTCTTTTAATACCTTAACTGTTTATATATATTTAAGTTTTTTATATTGAAATAAATGTCAGCGAAAGCTTGGAAGCAGTTTTAAAATAAGTATCCATTAGCTTACGAGTGGAATGGCGTACGCCGGATCAGCGCACATTCTCCACTACTCTGACGATCAAAATCACCGAGCCTACGGAGTTCTGCAAACAAAATCAAATGAGCATTCACTCCTGTGCAAACGCCAAGACTATTAATGAATGTGAAGGAAGATGCGGAGTCGGCAGTGGAAATTCAATGTAAGGTTATCACCTTTGTTTATTATATGAAAATTCCATTGACTTTCACTCGTAAACGATTTATATGAATATAATTGTTTTTCCTTTTGTCTACTAACTATAACTATACACGTTGTTATTAACCATTTTTATACAGTTGCTCTTTACGAAAATTATTATGTCACATATTTTTTAACAGCTCGCTATATGACTTTGTATAAAAGCAAAGTAAAGTAGGTAAAAAAAAAAAAAAAAAAAAGCATTTAATAGTACAATTTACCAGTAAAAAATTATAATTCAAATTGACAGATTTAGACCTATTGATATCGAATTTTTAATGTAATATTTTGTATTTAACGCGTGCGTTAAGTATCCTCCATAATTGCTTAAGATGACCGTAATATATTTGTAATATCGGATATAAATAATGGAGCGGAAAACATCGAGCGTATCAATATTTATAGATTCGGAGAAAAAACTAAAATAGAAAAGTCGAATGTACTTTTAACGACTCGTGCTATCTAAAACTCCTATGCCCGAAATCTTAATTGCCTCACGTGAGAGAATTGGCTGTTTATAGCAATTGTATATACACAGGACAAACGACCATTATGCGGGTGGCTGCATTTGGAGATCGAACAAGGCAAACAACAGCACAATGACCGAAAAGTACGAAACCTGCTCCCCGGATCTCACCTATTGTCCTAATTACATATGCGATGAGTTGGAACACCTCGATCCACGAATTTGTCCACAAGATTGTGCCATCGAATGTACGCTCCATTATATTACATTAACATTGCCGGGACTCGATAAGATTGACAAATTTTAAGAAAAAAATTCTCGTACGAAATCCATTAGGGGACAGCATTTTAATAAACATATAATATGCACTATTTGATATTAGAGTGCTTGTAAAGGAGGAAGTAGGAATTCTCAGTGAAAATTTATATTATTCTTTTAGTTGGGAGATAACATGGATGGCCTTGTAATATGCAATTGTTTTTCATTAAATTTTCGTGTAAAAGCCAGCCTCCAATAATTTTTTATTATTCATACTCTTTGGTGCATTAGAAATACAAGAATGTCGACATTTATGACTATTGCAGTTCTCATTTAAATTCCAATGGAATGACGCCACAATTATTTATCGCAAACGGGGCAAACTGAATAAAGCATAAATATAAAAAATTATCCATGCCGTATCGCAAACATATTGTGAGTATGTTAAAGTTTTCAGCAACCCTTCCCACACTGCTAATAAACTATAATATAAAGCGAACGCTCGGGGATAAAAGAATTTTTAAAGTTTTGTTTTTATGGGCGAAAACTCGTTTGAATTCGTTATTCGGATAATCGGTTACTCAAGCAGAAGCCGAGGCACCGCCCGCCTCCATTGTGTAACTTTCGGCGCATCGCACCGACGACGAGTGGCCTCTCATCCAAGAATCGGGCAATTCATCCCCGGGATGTCGAATCTCGACTGCCTCGACGTTCAGACTCCGAAAACGGCGCTCGGTCCTTTTGGCAAGTAGCTCGACGCGTAGACGTGCCGCGAGGGGATGGGGACACCGATCGATCCCCCATGGCTCCCAGTCCCAATCTGCTCTTACGTAATTCGACTCTCTCTCTCTCTCTCTCTCTCTCTATCTATCTATCTATCTATCTCTATCTCTATCTCTATCTCTCTCTCTCTATCTCTCTCTCTCGTGATCAGCGGAGGTACGCTTCGCGGAGATGAACAAGGGCGGCCGAGGTATACGTAGCGGCTTCGGGACCTGCTGGTGCGACGACTTCACGCAGTGCACCTGCGGCGCCAGTTTCCGGAGGCCGACAACGGGCAGCGGCGGCGCCAAGGAAGCGCGCGAAGCCGCCAAGAGCCGGCGAGACCGCGAGAGGACACCGCCTCCGTTCGTCGGCGCGGATGCGCGCAAGGGTAAGTCCTGGTGGACAATAGGGGCGCACCTCGGCCTCTAGCTGCCAATGCGCCAGTGTTAAAAGCTTTTTAAGCCCCGGGAGCTCTTATAATGCTCATAACGTGCGTGCATTGGCAATTAGATCGTGAGAGCGAGAATAAATTTAAATACTTTACGAGCGCACTTAATCTATTGTTGTTGTAGCTACAAGCAGTACCTGCGGGCCAACGTGTTTGATCGGAATTATCGCGGCGAGCCTTTTTGTCCTTATAATTATTGTTGGATCGTTTGTATTATGGCGTTACAGGTAAGGGACGCATCTACCCTTTTGCCCAACTTCCATTTCTATTACTACTTATCTTTATAATTCAGACACACGCACACACACACACACACACACTCTCTCTCTCTCTCTCTCTCTCTCTCTCTCTCTCTCTCAATTGAATCAGATGCTTCCACTCTAGAAAATTTATGAAAAACATTGTCCATACTTATCGGATATTATACAAAAACAATTTTACGTACAAATAAAACGATATATTGTACTATTTAAAAACTCTTTTTGTTTTCAAGCTCTTCAAGAAATATATTGTACTTGTTTTCTAAAGTTGACATTGTTATTTCTTAAAAAATTATTCACCAAATTATATGAAAATTGAATAGAAAATTAAATTCGTGTTATAAATAATAATTCTTAATACAATATCTTTATAATTTTCAAATACAATCTCAACTTTTATCATCCATTTAGCTGTTTTCGAAATTTTTAGAAACTCGTTTGAAATTTCAATTGATTTTCACTTAACGTGCATAAACTATTTTAAACGCACGTAAAATTGATGCAATTATTTATAACATGGTAAATCAGATTGACAGCTACCGGATAAATAGCATTGCAAATCGTGAAAGCACCTATTACTTTAATTGCCGTTTAATCTTATCGCTTTCATATTTTACATAAAATAATATTATCATTTGTTTAATGGATATTTAATCGTGTGCGACCAAATTCATCGACCTAGACGGATATTTAAATAAATAGACAATTCATGTAAATTCTGTAATAAATGTAATAAATTACTGTATATTATCGAGGCCGTGAAATTAAAGTATCTCTTTGTTAAACAAAATTGCAAATAATAATACAAAATCTATAAACTCAAATTGAAATATCAATGGAATTATTAACTAATGAATACTATCTACGTTAATAATTGGCAAATTAAGTACTATGTGTGACATACTCGGGCACACCACAGATCAACGGCTATAAATAAAACGAGTGGATATTTTCCGACCTTTTTCCACTACAATGTTATAAGCGCATTAACGTGAGTGCCGCTGGTGCACGCGAATTATTTGCATAAAATGAATTTACGGAGTCGTGCAAGCACCGAAGCTATCGTAGTTGCTGCTGATCTCTGTTGCACTTGACCAGCACGAGACAAGACTTCAGATTAAAACTAAAAAATTTATAATATTCATATTCCTAATTCGGTTCACCCATAATTATGCAATTTATAGAACAAAAATGACACTCGGAATATTGTTAAGAATAATACAGTCAAGGCTTACATTACATTTACATCATATATATTAAGATTAACAGTGTATGTAATGTATCGTTTACATAATTTTTCCGTAATAAATTAACTATACGTATTTTACTTAAAACGTTTATGATAATATCGTAATCATTTAATATTATTTATTTACGTGTATATGATTATAAAATATTCCAAAATAATTTTATTTAACGTAAACTAGAGCTTCACTTTGATGAAAGAAGACCAATGCGAGTTTTTAAATTTAATCGATTATTAATGTTTAATCTTATTAAATTCACATAGATTTTTACTAGCTATTAAAAAGAAATATGTATTATAATATTTTTGCTTAAATAATAATTTTAAGAAAAATATTCTTAGTTAGTCCAGACTTTCTCATTAATAATTTAATAATCATAATATTTTAATTCAGTCGTATTTATACTTAAGTTAATTAATTAAATTAATTATAGTGGTCATTTATAAAGAAAAATAGATTTAAAAGTAAGAAAAAATTTGGAATTTTTTTTAATTTTCTCGTACGTTATTTCTCATTCCATAATAATTAACCACGTTCGAAAAGGAAGTAAGGATATGTTTTAATTAAGAAATATTGCAATAATTAGTTTTTTATAAACTAGTTATAACTTTAAAGATTATTGTATTTATATTTATATTATTTAATGGTTCGATGTATATGCTCCGACAAGAAGTTTGATCTTTATATATTTTCAAATAATCGAAATATCATTTCTTATTTAGTTCTTTGAAATTGTCTACAAAATATAACGTTTTTAATTAAATTAACTTGCATCCTATAATTAATTTTTAATAAGAAAAATTCAATAAAATGATCGCTTATTGTTATTATTAAACTTTTACAATAAAATTCTGCGACATTATCGTTTCATAAGAATAATCTTTTATATATTTGTAGTAATATGAAAGATTTTAAAATGTAAAACATTTTTTATTTCTATAAGGTATATATAATATATAATATAAAAAATGTATATAATAATTGACTTACTTGGAAAAATAAATGATTGTTTAATTTAATTAATAATCTTAATAAATTAAAAATACGACTTTGTATGTGTATGTATGTGCTCGCGCGCTTGTTTGATTGTGTACATGTTCTGTATATTTGTGTGAGCATGCGCATGCGAGTATGCACTCGCGTATATATTGTCAATAATTTAATTCATGAAATCGTATATTTTTGCATATTTTAGAATTGTGACGAAAGTTCCACGGCGAAGTTGTATGCACAGAGGAAGCGATGTGGCCAATGGTTTAGGGATTTTACCTCTGGATTATGTCGATCGTGGAGATGGTTTACTAATCGGTTTAGAATCCTTATCGGTCGCAAATCGTACCCTGCTTGCACCAAAAAATTCACCGGTAAGTTTTACCAACAATTTCGAATGAAATATGATTGATAAATAATAAAATAATTTAAAAATTTCAATGTATAATAGAATTTCGTAAATACATACATGAGAGGACACTTGAATATTTTGTATTTGATACAATCTTTTGACTACATACATTGAAGTAGTCGTTCGTGTAGATTTATATAAAGGAGAAGTAGAAAGAGAGTGTAATAGAGAAAAGTGTAAGAAAAAATATACGTACTTTTAAGAACAAAATAGGCTTATAATTAATCGAATAGATGTTATATTAAATAAAATGAAAACTAAGAAATTAAAATTTTCTTTTAAAATTTTATTCCTATTTCTCAATTTTATTATTGTCAGTGTACAGATTTTTCAATGTATTATTTTCACAATAACTGAAATGTCTTAATCAAATGATTTCTTTGTCATTCACTATTTCTTTTCATCTTCTTTTTCTAATTAAAAAAAATAAAAAAAAACGTATTTAAATCTCTATAATTGCGAAAAAAAAAAATTGTTAAAATCCCAAAATTATTGAAACACGATTATTTAATATTATTAAATAGCAAAACCTATGTCAAATACAATTATTTAGACCTTATTGTATAATAAAAAATAAATCGTACAAATTTTATATATGATATTTCAATGCAGAATAACTATTTTACATTCAAAGATCGTTATGAAAGAATTTTGTTAGGTGCGAGTTTCTATTGGTCGTAAAGTATGTTTTATTATCCTGATTCCTCTGAGGTTATTAACTCTACTTTTTCATGATAGCATGAAAGCAATACAAATTATAGCACTGTGACTAGTTCGAATGTGATAAGTAGAAAGTGCAAAAAAGTAGGAAAAATGCTTTTCGGATAGCTGATTTATATCGATATAAACATTGCTCGTTTATCTTTTATTGTTCAATGGTAACGGAAATTGATACTTAGGTTGACAGATAGATGGATTAATCTCATTTGATAATTATATTTCAATTGTACATATCTCTGTAAAATTAAATTCGAATAAATAAATTATTGAAATGCAAATATTGTTATTTGAGAAATAATAATAAAATGTAGCCAAACTTATTTTGTAGAATTTTAATTTGTAAGATATGTTTTATTATTTTTTCTTCTCTCCAAATATCGTATAAAGTGAAAATACCTTAAAGCGAATAATCTAATCATTTGGTATTACGATTTATCGATAATAGTCGAGCCAATAATTATGCATTAATAGTTAATTATTAGACCGTAGATAATTAAGGTGAAATATTAAACGCTTCAATAATATATATTTTTGCTGGCCAATAAAAAGATCTAACGCAACATATTTATCATTTCTACCTTATCGTTTCTATCCTCTTTATTTGATATATTTTCTTTTTTTCATCGCACATCTACGAGTCTTTTCTTTTCGTTGTTTATTCTTAAATTCATTGATTTCATCACAAATTTTGAAATTTCGTTTGACTACATGAAAGCCGAAATACATATAGGCCTTTTGTATTATATATATATATATATATATATATAAGTATAAGAAGTAATTTTTAATAGATAAGGTGGTGTGGTATGTAATTTAATAATGTGCACGATCACGCAAGATCACACCGTAAATCGTGGTGACCAAGATAAAATGTTATACACGCAGAGGCTGGATTATTGATCATTTCGTTATTCTTCATTTTCAAAATACTCCGTGTTTATATATACATACATAAATAATAACTATACATAATTTGTCATTAACTTCACTTTATTTTTCTCATTAACTTGACATATTTGTCTGCATATATGGCTTTTTTTTTTATTTTAAATTCCGAAATGTTAACACCGGAGATATAAAAAGTTTTGTGAAATTTGCCATCTATATTCTAATAGTATTTTTGTAATTTTCATTTTGACGGCTTCAAATGTAAAAATAATGAAATTTAAATATTTTTTTTTATTTTTGTAGTTCAATCTTGTAAAATAGTTCCATTGCATATGCCAATTATTAAATTATTATTTTCATTGCCAAGGATCGAATTCTTATCAATTGTAGAAGTTTTAATATCTACATTACTCGTAATCTTGCTTAAGCAAAATAAAAGAAGATCGTATTTAAAGTAAACCTATTTAATTATTATAATGATGCTTATATCTTCTTATAACATTACATTATTTCCTTATGTATATATATATATGGTTATATTATATATTATATATATTATATATATATTATATATATATTATATTATATATTATTATATATTATTATGTATATTATATATGGTCCTTATATATATATATATATATATATATATATATATATATATGATAAAGTTAACTATTTTATCACGTAGATTCATAAAATCGATATATTCTTCGTACAATATTTAATTTCTGTTAAGCGAAAAATTTTTCATGAAAATTATTTTATTATTTGTATAATGAATAAATGCATTAGATTGATGAACAGTGTAGAGTAGTTGTTAATAAATTGGATAATATATTCCGTATTACATTTAATTTATATAAATATAATTCGAATTAATGGAGGATGGATCGATGAATGTTAGATATAATTTTTTAACTAAACAAGTATAATATAGAGTGACAGTAGATCAATATAAAAGAATTAATAAGGCATAGAAGGCACAAGATATTTATAATTTGTAGACTGAAATAAAATGAATGATATATCTGTAACTGCGTGTTACATCTGTTAATGGAGCGACACTGTAGAAGAGAAGAAAATTGTGAAAACTAACACACGTTAAAGTATACGTCTTGCTTCCTATGCAAAAGTAAGTGCATGTAAATGTAACGTGACGAAGTAGAGGGAAAAGGCATTTATGGCCGCGCTTTAACGATCTCGTAATTGCTTGTTAAACGTAAACGTAATAACAACAGCTGACAAAATCCATAAGTTACACACGTTGTGTGCATTTACGTTGTCCAGCCCGATCCCAAATGGGAGTTCCCGCGATCGCGCTTGACGATCGAGCAGGTCCTGGGTGAGGGTGAGTTTGGACGTGTCCTGCGGGCGAAGGCCCAGGATATCGGGGGCTGGTCGGGCCAGACTACCGTAGCCGTCAAGACCCTGAAGGAGGACGCGAGCGCATCCGAGCTCGCCGATCTCCTCTCCGAGTATCAACTGCTGAAGGAGGCTCAGCATCCCAACGTCATAAGACTTTTGGGCGCGTGTACGACATCTGGCGGACCGATTTATCTCATCATCGAGTTCGCCGAGTTCGGATCTCTTAGGTGTGTATAAGGGCAGCCCACAATAACGCTGTTTAAGTAAGAAAATTAATAAAAAATTTATTACCTACCTTTATTATTAATATTAAAATATTCATACTTAATCAATAATAAGGATTTCTTGGTAAAACTTGTTCAATTTGTCATTATAATAAAATGTCTAACCAATATCTTTATTGAGTCTCGTTATGAGTTATTTGTTTTATTATATTTTTGTTGTTACTATTTTTATATATTAAATATTTTGGAAAATTTTTTTAAATTTCGCGGCCAAGATAATAAAATTGGTTTTAAAAATCTTTGTATAAAATAATGTTAAGCTAATTTATTATTAAATTAGTTTAATGAAATATCAATATATAGAAGAAAAGCCGATTTCATGGAATATATTATATTTGTTAATTCTTTCGGATATAAAGTTAGTTATACTTTACTTAAATGAATTAAAAGAATTAAGAGAATTATTATTGCTACATTAGATTTTTACTAGATATATAATGATATAATTAATTTTTTACTAAAAAAAATACGTAATTTTTGAAGAAAAGTTTTTGAAAACTATTTTTTACATAGCTCAATATAAATATATAACAACATCTTATATTTTTAATTTTATTTATTGTCATTAACAATATCCTTACGCGACATAGATATCTATCGAAATTTTATACCACAATTGTTGTAAATTGAATTCCTACAATATCTTATAACAATATATATATATATATATATATATAATAGCTAATGTCAATTAAACAGTTTCCTGATTTAAAAAAAAGAAAAAAAAAACAACTCTTACCAGTTGATATATTATAATTCGTCACATATAAATAGCTCCTCTACTGTATAAAATATAATATACATCAATTATTTCTATTAAGAGTATTTAATTATTAATCTGATGATTATAAATTTCATTTACAGCGTTACTATATTAAAGATAAGCATTATAATAACAATGCAATAGTGGTTTCGAATTAATGTTGCATATCTAAAATATTACTTTAAACTATGAAACTACGTTATATAACTTATAAATATTTAATTTAATTAGTATTCAAATTATTTTACAAATTTTTCTAAAATTTGTTAAAATTAATCATTATTTTTTCGTTCAACTAAAATATTGAATAAAATAAAAAGACTAAAAGTCAGTTATAAGAAATAAAAATAATTATAAAAAATATAAAACTTTTTATTTAAAAAAAAAAACAAAAAAAAAAAAATCAATGCAAAGGAACTTAAATGTTAAATCATCAAATTAATATAAATTCAGTGATAAAAGAAGCTAATTTAGAATAGTATTAATAAAAAAAGTACATTGTTGATAAAAAAAGAAAAAATACCGATTAAATTGGAATTTTTACAGTCGTAAGTATGTATATGAGTATATGCAAATATAAAGCACACAATAATCTCGATACATTTTAATAATTATTTTGTAATTTAATGACAATTCTGAATCATAAGTGGTATATTTGAATGAGAGTATGAATGAAATTGACAATTACCATGTTATCAGACTCACTCCAATTACATAATTCTTATTTTAATAATTTTAATGATAATGTTAAAATATTAATAACAACCGGAATATATCCACATTTCAAATTATTTATACCTAAGAAAAAGTATTTTAAAGTCTGGTCAAGTTCCCTTATTTCTTCATTCAAGATCTTAAATAATTTTCATAAGCATTTCCTACAAACATCCCGAAAAACAATGTCACGAATTTCGCAATAATCTGGAATTGAATGACTCTGTCTCGTCTGCAGTAATATAAGTAATGGGAAAAAAATTCCAAAACCCCGCTAAACGCCTTACCGACGTTTCAAACGACATTCGAAATTTCAAGCAGTCGAATACGGCAAGAAGCGCTACTATGCATGCAAATAACTACGCCCCACGTGCTCTTAGTGCGTGAATTTTCTCAAACTGTTCCGCGAAAACTTAAGACTTCAACGTGACTTTAATTTTGCTTTGGTTCCATGAGTCCGGAAACGCACTTCCAGTCGCATTCCATTGCGGCCGGTATGTCACGATTCCGCGTGCGTTAATAAGAGGCAAGAAATTTTCCTCCGGGCGGCCAACGCATAATTAAATACTTCCAGTTCACGCGACGATTTGCGAGTGGTGTTGCCTCGCGCCTATATAGACGTCATTATACACGTACATGATGTTGGGTGGCGGTAGGC
>NW_011948432.1:5255199-5283989 GCF_000503995.2 Ceratosolen solmsi marchali
GGGGCGGGGGAGGGGGAGGGGGGGGTAGAGGCCGGTCGGAGAGGCGGAGGGAAGTAATACACGAGATACACTGTCACAGCGAATACTAAATCTAACTGTCCTTGGTATGCTAACAGTGGCAAATCATACTCGAGTTATACAGAATCTAAAGAATCTAATTTCGCTACATTATTATTTCAATTATTATATCTTATTCAAAATTCGTTTTTTTTTTTTTTTTTTTTTTTCCAATAAACATAGAGTAGGGATGAGATATAGATGCTAAAAATATCTACAAGAAATATTTTTCATGTAATCCTGGTTATTTGTATAATGACAATAAACCAGAGGAATCCCTTTCTCAATTTTTATCGATAACGTATCGTCAACATAAATCACACAAGCACATTGGCTTTGTTTAGAAATTACTTACGAAGGAGCCGACATTTAGAATCTGAAGGTAGAGTGCCATGCTCGACGTTACTTTTATCTTCATCACCAAGCAATATAAAACCTTTGGATCAACAATGTATCGATCCCATCGTAAATTATACAATTACACCGAGAGATATTCTTTCTTTCGCTTGGCAAATTAGCAAAGGAATGGCCTACCTAGCGGATATTAAGGTAATATTCTTGAAGAAGAACAAAGAAGAGTTAATTTGATAATGGCTTTATTCAAATCAATGCTTACCACTGTTTGTCTAAATTTCTTAAATTATCTGGCCAGCTTAGCTAGTGCCGAAAAAAATTAAATTGTCACGATCAGAGAAATTGTTGAGAAGATTTTCAAATGGTTTAATTGATTTGAATAATATTTGCATGCAAAACAATGATTCGCATAAAATTCGGATTTTAAAGCTTTTAATTATATTAAATAGAATGAAAACTTATAATTATATTAAAGAAAAAAAATAAAATAAAAATAAAGATGGAAATATTACAAACGATAAGAGATTATACGTTTCAGCATAACTTTTACAATGTAATGTAAAGATTTTTTTTTTTTTAATATTCCAATGAAATTCAAGAAAAGAATTTTGCTTCAATTGAATAAGTTGATAAATTTATATAATAAGATCATGCGATATTTTTTTCTTGTATTAAATATTAATAATTTAATGATGAAATGGTAATTTTTGCGCCTATTCATACCCTATGAAGCGATATACAACAGAAATTATTATTATTATTATTATTATTATTATTATTATTATTATTATTATTATTATTATTATGTCGTTCAATATATGTAAATTCCAATATGACGTTATTAATAGTTGGTACATCGAGATTTGGCAGCGAGGAATGTACTGCTCGCAGCTGGAAAAGTCTGTAAAATATCAGATTTTGGCTTAACGCGCGACGTGTACGAAGATGATGCTTATTTAAAGCGCAGCAAAGGACGAGGTATTGCCCATTAATAATTTTGCATTTACATATATTTAACTACGTCAAATTATTTATTGTGCATTCAAAATTTCATGGAATCGTTAATTGTTATTTTAACCATTTTGATGTTATTCTTGATTAACATAGTTAATAATTTACAATTATATGATCAATTTAGAGTAATAGTAAATAATGGATTTTGGAATATATTCAATAACTTTTATGTTATCGTGACATTGGTAATTCGGCTTCCTTGCTAATAAATGTTAGCATTATTTTTGCAATGGGTCTTCCAATACGATTAGTTTAAAAAAAAGTTTAAAAAAAAAAAAAAATGTATTTAACAAAGAGAATGGAATAGTGAAATGTAGATTTTCAATGGATTATAACGTCAAGGGTGTAATTAGTTATTAGAAAACTAAGTAAATTTCTCAGAATATTATTAAGTCGGTTAGAATAAAGTTTAAACGTAAAGAGGTTAAAATAAAAGAGAAACGACCCATTAAGAGGTAAAATTATCGACTAAGTATCAAAATGTTTTATAATATGATTTTACAAGCTGAGCGATAGTAGAAAACTGGGTAGAACTTCCTTTTAAAAAAATTACGACAATTTAATGCGCAGTGCCGGTTAAATGGATGGCACCTGAGTCATTGGCCGATCACGTGTACACGAGCAAATCCGACGTCTGGAGCTTCGGTGTACTCCTCTGGGAGCTGGTGACTCTTGGCGCTTCGCCTTATCCTGGCGTTGACGTTCACAACCTTTACAATCTTCTAAAAGCGGGATATCGTATGGAGAAGCCGGCTAATTGCTCGTACCAGCTGTAAGTTGGATTGCACAACCCGTTGGAAGGTTTTTATTTAAACATTTTATGCTCGATTACGCACAATCTACGCATTATTTATGTAAATGCGTGTTACTTTTGATTTGCCGCTTTGTACTCCACTCATTTTCCTTTAACGCTCGGCATTGTTTTCTTTTATTTATTCTTCTAAAGGCGAGATTAAGACAACGTATTTGGATGAAGTTTTAACGTGGTTTTGTATTTCATAATATCTGAAATTAAAAAAAGATAAACAATTTTATACATACTGCTATTGTGCATTGTGAACGTCGGATGTGAGACGCTGTGCTATTAACTTTTAAATTTAAAGTAATTCTCTCGGGATATTTTAATGGAGTAGTAAAGTTTAACAAAATAAACACTTCATAGTTCTATAATATAATAATTATAGTAAGAAGAAAATTCATTATCAATTGATAATTAATAAATCATTAATAATTTAAAGACATTTTGTCGTATATCATCCATAATAATAATGTAAGATAATAAATTGAATTTCACAGTACGCTTTGTTACCTCGCTATATTATTTGTAAGAAAAAAAAAAATGACGTTTGATCAAAATTGTTTATAAATTTATGAAAATATCCTGTGTCTAAATATTTTATTGAAAAAAAAAAACAAAAGAAAAAAAATTGGACATTGAGTATTCGTTTTCGTTCTTTTTAGTTATTTTATCACGTGTAGCTATATATTTCGTTATAACAAATGATTTTCCAATCAATGTCACGTCAAAACTCTAGGAATTACATTACAAATAAAAATGTCTCGATTTCATATTATACTTTTATGTTCGTTTAGTATCATTTCGTTGAATTATTATGAAAGCATAACCGAGCATATTCCGCGTCTTATTAAATTTAAAGAAATATTTATACGAGATACTTTTTTCTTTTTTCTTTTTCTTTTTGTTATTTTGTTTATGTTGTTGTCAGGTATAAGCTCATGGTCTCGTGTTGGCACGAGGAGGCTGGAATGAGGCCATCATTTAAGGAGCTTATTTGTCATTGGGAACGAATGCTCGAGGATGCCGTCGAGTATCTCGACCTGAACCCACGAACCGTACATAATCAAGCCTACTTCACGTCACTGCATGCTTTGGACAGTCCCAGTAAGTAAACTGGATCAAATATCAGTTATTATTATCATTAGCGATTGAACAATATGTCCTTTAGCTGTATTAAAAACATTCCGATGCTCAATACTTAGTTATTCGTATGCGGATGAAAATAAATGGAAAACAAAAGACAAAACGAAAACGGTACGGTAAATGTAAATTTAAAAATTCTACTCTTATATAGTTAAGTAAATTTGTCCTTAGAGTCGAGCAGAAATTCAACGACTAATGATAAAATAATATAAAAAATAGATTTTTTTGGTTTTTATAATGAAAAATAATACTTATCATTAATAAGATTGTTAATGAGTTTTCTTCGAATTAATTACCGAACAAATGCACCTTTTCTGCATTTTTGTATTTATTTTTTCTCTCTTTATCGAGAATTTATTTGATAAATATAGCAGATAAAATATCAAAACTAATTAATCAGTTTGAAATAATTAAGATCGATAAAGCCACTTACATTAAGAGCAATTATAACATATTAATGAATTAATATTATAAGCTACGTTTCTAAACTAATTATATGATTTTCCACAGTTGTTAATTGATATAATTCAAATTTTTAATTTGTAAATAAAATTTCTAATATTTAATTAAAAAAAAAAAAAAAAAAAAAAAATGCATAGGAGCAACTACTATAAGAAGTATAAGGAAAATATATTCAAAATATTTTCAAATACATATTTGAAACGTAAGACCGAATGTTTTGTTTTCAATTATTTGATTATTATACGATGTAAATATATATTTTATAAAAGTCTGATTAATACCGTTGTGAATAAATAAATAAATAAAAAAACTATAACTTCTGTACTTTAAGAGCAACAGATTTAACTTAATTTTGGTAGGAATCATTTAAAAAATTAATCGTTTGATTCAATAAATAATTAATTATATTTAATCTAAATTTTCTCATAATGTCAACATTTTTATTATATATATAAATCTTCGTGTGTTAATTATATAATAAAATTGCATAATTTTAGAGAGCTTAAAAGAATTAAAGATACATCTTGAATAAATCGTTTTGTCTTCATATCATATTATATTTTAAATAGAATCTAGTAAGCTTTTATGTTTGTTTCGTAACATCGCAACAGTTAATCCCTTGCATGTTTATTTTTATTTAACATGACAAGGTCTTCAAAATACGTAACTTGGAGCGTTTTGCATTATTTGCAATTATAATCAATGAGAGACTCGAGCTTATTGGAGTTTACACTAAAGTTAACAATCGGAATAAAAATAAAATACTAATTTTTTACTCCGACACATTGTACAGATTGCTGATAATGATTTTGTATTTTGCACGATTTGCGATGTTAAAATATTTACGTAACCATTAATTTTTATCGGCGTTCGAGATGCTCATAAATTAATCAAATAATACAAATAATTACGTAATACGCGTTAAACTTGAAAGAATATTTAATGAAAATGTTGCTCTAATTACAATGATGTCGTAGACTTTTATTTATCTATAGTACATTAAGACGTGATAGTTGATTTTAAGTTTTCATAAGATTTAATAACTGAACCATACGTTTCTTTTATTCATTAATTAATTATTTATTTATTTAAAAAGAAATTTAAATCACGCGCATAAAAGTTAAATAATTCTTATAAAATTGAATGCTTTCCGTAACGTATAATAAACAAAAACAGAAATTATTATTGAGATTTAATGAAAAATTGAAAGTAAAATTAAAACTAAAAAAGTTTTACTATTTTAGTATAAGTTTAATGCCAATTGTCATATTGCACCGATGAAAGCGTCGCGTCACTTACCAGTACTACATCCATAAACTATATCTAGCCTGTCTCCTCCAACGCACTAAACGCTTAAGAAATTCTATTTTTTGCTTCTTCTTCGATCACGTTGAAGCCTCGAGCGTTGACTCGCCGAAGAACGTCATAAGCTATGCCCTGGTGAACTCCCAGCAGCGGACGGACGCCGTCAATTACCTGAGCAGGCCGTCCTTCGAACTCATGAGCAAGTCCGACAAGGTGGACAAGCTCGAGGCGCTCTGGCACGAGCCGAGCACCTACCCGGAGGGCCTCGCCAAGGCGCGTACGATCTACGTCAACGAGCAGCAGGTGACCGGGCACTACGAGAGCCCGATTAAGTTACGCAACGCGAGCGTCACCAGCAGCAGCGAGAACGAGCTCGAGCCGTCTATGAGCTCCGCCCGGCCCCAGTCCTACATCGACATGCAGGCTGGGATCGTTTACAAGAACGCGGAGAAGGAGCCCGAGGACCTGCTCCTCTCCTTCGGCAGCTCCGCCGACGAACCCGTCATTGGCTTCGATCTCTGAATTACGCGAGGCGGCGACGATCACAGATTATTCACGTGCACAATGCAGGGGAGCGTCTCGTAGCGGTTTGGGGGGCTCTTTCCATTGGTTTGCTCGTCGTAATTAATTTCCCAAGATCCATCGCACCTTAACTATGTATTACAGAAATTATTAACGTTAAATGGCATAGTCGGCATCTGTATGATTTAAAGATAACATATTGCATATGGGCGATCTCTTTTGACAAACAGTCAGCGGTAGAATTCTGTTACAATCCGTTGAGATCGAGAGTTCAAGAGATAAATGGATATTGGAAACGTTACAAGAACGTTACCTTTCAAATAAAATAATCCAATCTCAAATCAAGCTTAAAAAACATTATAACGCTTAATTTGATCTCACTTTGATCTCGTTAATATTATTGTGGGAATTACGGGAAACTCATAATCTCTGCTTTAAAAGGTAATCATTAATTTAATATACTTTCTAATAATTTATTGATTAATGCACACACACAATAATTATTTTTTTAACGAAAAAAACAACCGAATCTCACCGGTAGAGATGTTTTTATTATTTACATTTAGTGAAAGCAATGATTAATTGTAACAAGAATATTTCATCAAAATCATACGTACCGCTAAATTAGGCGCTTGAGAAAAGTTTTCGTAAGGCAACTTTTAAAGCAAATGTCAATAAATTATGATATTAAATAAATAACTATTTAAAAACTCATTCGTATATATAATGTGAGAGCAATGATCCAGTTTTTCATAAATAAATATCGCTCACATCTACGCATAAAGTATATACAATGTTTTATAATAATAAATATGTTCACTTTTCGATATCGTGAGTTGGAACATCCAAGTGAATAAATAATATTCTATATGAATATTGATAAATAATTATTCCGTTTATTGAAACAATAAAAATGTCATAATTAAATAAGGCATATTTTAGCTTTATACAATAAATAATTTGCAATGTACTTAGATTATTCTGCAATTATCGTTAAAAAGCACAAGGTATCGAAATATTTCAGTAACTTATTAAGTTGAACTACCATTGACATTGATAAACGACTTTTTTAACAAATCACATACTTTGGAAGTACATAATAAATTTTTTATTGCTATACATACACAATGAAAATCCATGTACTTCCAAACTCTTAAATAAAAATTAATTTAATTTTGAAATTATTTGCTATATAAATTGAACGAAATGGATTTATAACTTTAAAATTCTCTCATTACATTTGAGATAAAAAATCATTTTTACCAAAAGTGAATTTTTTAATAATCTCTCGAAATTTCTATCATAAATGACATTAATAATTCTTCTATTTTCTAATAAGTAATAGGTGTTTATTACATAAACTGATATTTGCAAATTTACACAAAATTTACACAAAATTACTTCAAGGTAAACTTTAATGGTCATATCATTTTTTTACTTTATTTTTCTTATTACATATATTTTAGTCGTAATTTTAAAAAATTACATACATTCGCGTATGCACGCGCGCACGCGCGCGCACACACACACACACACAGACACAGACACGTATATATATATATATATATATATATATATATATATATTTATTATTTAAATTTTTTACAAGAAATATTTAAAAACTATAAATGTTAAATACGATTTGACGGATAATAAAACTATTTTTTAGTGATTTATTCAAGTTTTATATCAACTATTTGAATCTATTTTCAATTTTCATTTTTCTTACACTGCCTTATAATAATCAAATACGTGGATGAATTTTATAATAGAATCAATAATAAGATTAATAAACAATCTTATTCAATTTATAAAGTGATACAATAGATTTTCCGTATACTCCAATTATTCCCAATTTTTAAATAGATATAAGTAATTACAATAATTTTGAATTTCGTTTTAATGTATAAGCTCTTTATTACATATAATAGGTGCAAATTTTATTTTCTTACTTAATGAATTAGAGTATTTCGAAAAGGAAATTTTCAATTATTTATGACTTTCATAAATATCAATAACTAATTTTACCAATAATAATATTATTTAATAATTCTTTGATTAGAAATAATGCTATTTTCATAAAAGCATAGATTAGAAATATAATGTAAATTACATGAGTAATGGAAAAAAAAATATTTATTTTATTGAAAATTATTTTATAATAATTAAAAATCTCATTTTTATTACTCTAATAGTTTTTAATTTATTATTTTATAATAGATGTTTTCGATCGAATATTTTACTTATAATGTATAATATTATGTTCTTAATAATGTTTAATGTACGTAGCAGTTTATTTTAAATACAAACATTTATTACATTTTTAAAATAGCACAAAAATTAGATTCATTTTAAAGGAATTAATTTAATTGTCGTTAATTTGAATATTAATTAATAGAAATAAAAAATAAAAATTTATAAAGGAGCATTTTCCATTTATATCAATAATGTGTGATATAAAATTTATTTATGATTAAATTACATTGATATCTCGAATTATCAGTTTTAATCCTTCATGACGAATTATTACTATTATTATAATTATCCTTGTGCTTTTTTCATAGATTTTTTCTACGTATCAAATATTCGTAGAAACGTTTAAATATATTCAATTATAATTAAACAGTAATTATTTAAAATAATAACTTTTGTAAAATAAATTTAATTGATTGAATATTAAATTGTAGACGTTATATTTGTAAATATTAAAAATAATATTAAGGAGGCAAATTGAAAATAATAAAAAAAGCAATAGTTAATGAAAAATGGACCAGAAATAAAGATGCATTTTAACATAATTTCTAACTGTAATTTGCGTAGTAAAATTTATTTTTAGTTTAGATAGGTTAAATCAATGAATAATTTAAATTAAAATATTATAGGCAGTATATTTAATAAATAATAAATATTTTAATAAAAACGTCATATATTATTATATTACGAAGTGTCGATAAATACACTTATTTGACTTATAATCTTGTAACAAAAAACTACTTAGCAATTTTAAAACGAAATATTATTAAATTCGTTATATTTTGTAATTTCATCGTGTAAAAAGTTAAATAACTTGTATAAGTCGATTAAAAATATATGAGGTTTATAATTGAAAAAAAAAACTTCATTATTATGTAGTCACAAAAAAGCTAATCATTGTATATTTTATAACATTTTATAAAAAATAATTATTTCTGTGATGATTTGTAAATATATACATTTGCTGTGTTTAATTATATTACTTTCGTACAGAAAATAGTTCGTTTAGATTTTTGTGCATAATATGTATCTGGTATAGCTCAATAAGATTGTTTTAAATAAATATGTAGCAAAATAAACCAAAGTTGTTGGAAATAATTTTTAACGAATATTTTGTATGTTTTTTTTTTGTGCAAAATTTATTGTATTTTTGTTAATATATTAAAATAACTCATTTATGAAAATGAATTGTCTTATCATTTTAAGCATCCCTACATAAATTAAATCCGGATTATTGTACATAAATATATATAAATAAATTTAAATAGAATGAATGACCATTCACATAAGAGATATATTTATAAATAATTATGAAATATAAATATTGAAATATAAAATAAAATTCTTAAGAGGCGTTTTGAAAGCCGTAAGAATTCAGATATACAATTACCATTTATTTAAATAATGAAATTTGTGAATGTAGCGACTGAACAAAATGATTTCGTTCGTTGAACATCGCATGAAATTATTTGATGAGATGATATTAATTCAAGATCTATCGAAATTGTTATATTTTTATATAGTTATATAAAATTTTTTCATTAAATCAAATATTTATTTTTCAACGAAGCATTCTCACTTCTTTGCATGACACATTTAAATCAAATTATCTTCAAATAAATAGTCAAATTATGTAAATAGAAGATCAAAGAAAATAAGGAAATTAATTAAAATCGATATAGTGGTAAAACGATGATAATATCACTAATGATGAATCCAAAAAATTAACATATTAGAATAAAGTTTCATAAGTCAAAATATATTATAAATAACAGTCATTATTAAATCAATTCATTTATAGAAAAGTTTACTATTGTAATACCAAATATAATAAATATTATATAAATTGTTATCCACTGAATACCTACCTATTACATACCTACCGCACTAACATTATAATATACCAAATCTTTAATAAAACACACACGCGCGCGCACAGGCACGTATGTGTAAGTAATTCTATCGTCGTAATAAATTTATATATATAGAATTAATTTTATAAATACATTTTTTTTTAAAGTCTAACGTATAAGAATGTAGTTCTATAGGATTTATAATAAAAGTCATCACTTAATTGAAATATATGCACTGAAAATAGCTGTGATTCATTACAATTTAGGAATATTGTATTCTTTGTAACATAATCAAATTATATATCTTATTTTTTGACATCTGAAATAAATTTTTCATAAAATTGAAGATTAAAATGGATGTTCACTTTTTGCGGATGAATATTCACTTCCGGCAATGGAGCCGTTCCTTTATTAATAGCGACCACTTTTCCTTTATATAACAGCGGACCACCACTGTCACCCTAAAAACAATATTATATATATAAATGAAATAACATTGATTTTTATACGATCACTGATTAGTTATAGATTAACCGACTATAAGCAGAAAAGATAGTATTTTTTAATGTCTGTTGTTCTAATATAAGTATGAGAAAACCTTAAAATTATTGCATTCCTTTTGGTGCATTATTTCTTACATGCAAAAACACATTTATTATAATTAAAAATTATGATAGAACTGAAATAAAAAAAAAAAAAAAAAAAAAAAAACCCTCTGTCAAATTTACGTTACGTATGTAAAAAAAAAAGTATATTATGTTCTCATAAAAATGTATCCATCTTTTTCTTAGAATTTTAAAAATATTATTATTTAATTTATATTAAGAATTAAAAATTTATATTTTATTATTAATCAAAAAAACTATTTTAGATTACATTTTAATTCTGTTTAATCATTTTTTTTTCTTTCTTTTTTTTTTCCATTAACCTGATAAATCTTTTATTAACTTACATTCTAATTTATATTAAGAGAAAACTATAATATTTGATATTAATTATTAATTATTTAAATGAATTGTATATAATACGTTGTCTTTCAAGACAAAATTCAAGCGTTTAAAGAATAGAAAAGGAATATAAAAGTAAAACATGCAATATTCTCTGAATTACGTTAGATTACTTCTAAAAGCTCAATACTTACAAATTGCAGTAATGCAAATGGAAATCGAAAAGTACAAAGGAGCCGTGGCTCTAAAAATAGATTTTGCTGATTTAAACTGCTAATTTTGGCTTCACAGACATCTTTTGTTAAAACTTTTACTTCAACCACTTTGAGGTTTGACGAAAATGGAAACGTTTTTGACATACCCCAACCTGCCATCGTAACATCTGCTCCATATAATTTATTATCCGATTTATATGAAATACTTGCTGGCTTGATCTGTCTCGATACTTCCTGTGTCAACTAAAACAAAAACAAACAAAAAAACACAAAATTTTACGTAAAAGTTGCAAATGAATTTGAATATGAATATTTTAAAAAATGAAGAAATATGTGTCATAACTTTTGAAAGAAAATTATTCAAGTAAGTCGAGTCACCTTTATAATAGCAATGTCATTTTCTTCAAATTCAATTGGTTTTTGCCTTTGTTCGGCCCACTGTTGAAACGTTATCACTTTCAATGGATAATGTATTTTAGCCTGGATTAATATAAGAGATCCAACGACTACTTGAAAACTGTTCAATGTCTTATTAATTAAACAATGTTCAGCTGACAGAATATCACTTCTAGTAATGAGTGTTCCCGTACAAATAAGATCTCGATCCAATATAATGTCTATATCAACACGATTCGTAATACAAGCGACAAAACTAAATCTTCTTTCCACCGTATCTGTGACATTCACACCGACCAAGGCTAATGTATTGAAATATTGAGCACCTGAAGAACAAAAATCTTCTATTTTTTTAGTATTCTAACAGTAATGATAGATCAAAATTTTAATCTTAAATTACTTATTTAATGGTGGAAGTACAAACATGTTTTGATACTTACAAAAAATTATATATTGACCAAGGTTTATAGCAAATCGAAGTTTCATTCTAAAATTATTAATTTGAAACAATTTTTATAAAAAGGCAGACATTTTATTTTAGACAAATCACTATAAATTATTGTAATGTATGCTTCGATATTTTATTAATCGTACATAATGCTAGTGAAATTAAACGATATAAAAATTACTTCTATAACTTCACTGAGAAAGCAAATACTCAACGTATTCTTTCGTAAATTACGAACAAAAGTCGAATTACAATAGAAGTACAAACGATATTTTCTGTATTATATATTTGAATATCGTATGTAATTAATTTAAAAAATACAAGAATGTGGCTTTCAATAACAATAAATTTTTACACAATGAAAACCTATTATTTCTATTTTGCTATTATTTACATATGTAATTGAATAAAAAGAAAAAGAATTAATCAATATAGAGAAATTCTCAAAAATCCACCAATAATTTAACAAATCTACGGCGTATAAGACAAAATTTTTCAAATTCTTTTATTTCGACGTTATTCGATGTTTAGTTTATTGTTATTCTTCTTAAATGAGTTAAAAAGTAATTTTTAATGTCTAAGTTTTCAACTGAAAGATCCTTTTATATTATTTAAAATTTACTTTAAAGATATTACATTGAAGAAAAAATGTATATAGCGTCTCTTTAAAATGCATTTCGATTAATTCCTTTCTAATTCAATCGTGATTCCAAAATTTTTTCAACCAAACCCTTACTTTTTAAAATCAGTAAATTTAAATTATCATATCGATAGAACAATAATTGTGTCATATTAAAAGCTGAATAAACTTTCAATACGCTAAAGTGTAATAGTAATTTCTATTGTATATCAAATTTCAACCTGGGCTAATTAATTTTTTACCTTTTTTTTTTTTTGTTGCTTTTTTCTTAAAGGTGAATGAATTTTCAAAAATTATATTATTTAAAAATTTATATTTTTAATTCTTCACTAATAAAACAACAGATATGGCAATTAATTCTATTTATGTATTGAGAAATTATCAAACAAGGAATCATGCAAATAATAATAAATAAAAATGAATGAATGAATGAATGATCTTGAAATAATTTGAAATGTAGCCCCACATGTGTAGATTCAATATATATTTTTTATATTTATATTTTTACACATATTTGGTATTGTAAATTAATTTGTCTTTAAACAAATGTATTGCTAGTTAAATCAGAAAATTACTACGTTACATAATTTTATTAATTTAAATATTAACTAATATTATATGTCGTTTGATTTAAGTACAAATAGCTTCAAATAAATCAGTTACATAATAAACCGACGAAATTTTTTCAAAAACTTATTTTTAATAATGTTACTTTTTTATTTATATTTCAAGATAAAAGTTTTTATATTTGTTACAAATGAAAAAATCGTAAAAATTACATTATCAAGTTTTTTTTTTTATACACACTGAGTTATTTTTAAATCACTCCTAGTTGATAATTAAATCTAATAATATTATTTTTGACTTTATTTTTGTTTTTATATAAAAAAAGATATCATATTACAATACTTCGACAAATTATTATTATTCTATTTAAAAAAATTATATTATAAAAAGTTTGGATTACTTTGATGAAAATTGCTTTAATGACGTTAATTAAAGTAACGCGTATATATAGATTTATAACATGAGATTAACAAAGTGGCAATTTTTTATATAAAAGTAAACAAAAGTTCTTAAATTGTAATTCTTTAAACTACATATTTTTTTATATTATCGTCATAGATTATATGAAAAAAAAATAAAAAAATAAGTTACTTTTAAAAATATGTAGGAATTAGTAGGTAATTAAATTTATTATTATTTTGTCATCAAATTTTATTAAGGTATTTGTTAAATATTTTATTGCGATGTAAAATTTTTACCACATATACATATATACATTATAAGCATGCAGACTATCTAGCTGATTACTTTCAATAAAAAGTAATTAAAACACCAGTTTTTTATAAACTTAGTTATAATTGTATCGATTCCTTCATTATATCACTTATGCTTTGAATTATCTCAAAACATAGACGTTGAATCATAAATGCAAAAACAATTTGAATAATAATTTTAATTATTAGTAAAAAATAATGCTTTGTAAATAAGAAGTTTATAATTCATGATTCTGAACATTATTGCATTATTCATAATAATCTATAATTATAATTTGTTCAGTCGGAATGTCATCAGATTATATGCACATAACAGATGGTATTAATTGCATACGTAAAGAATTAAATGAAGCAATTTATGCTGTAAATTAATGATTATGTAATAATAGAGGTATTAATGAAAAAGATAGTATGCCTTTCACATAATTAGTATGCCATTTAAAACTAGATTACAAAGAGAAAATACGACTTAAAAGATCAGCAATTTTGGGTAAATATGAAAAAACATTTACAATTATTTCATTCACATGTTGCAAAATAATGAAATAAAATGACCTCCAGCTGATCTTAGAGATATAATATGAACTTTAATAAAGAAAAACATTTGGCCAACACAATTGGGTTCGTTCATTGTATTGCACAAGGTGTTAAAAATGTAAAATATATATTCATGAATTGACATAATGAAATTGATAATGAGTTTATAAAACCTCGCATAATAAATGTTAATTGATGTCAATGGATCCTCCTCTATGGCTGAATAGCATTCAATGATTCAAAACATTAAAAATAAACTCAAAAGAAATAAGGGACTAGTGACCAGTGGCGAATGGATTCAATCATTGCATCGCTTAACATCCTGAAATAGTTATACAAACACAGAACCATGAATGTTTAACAATTGAATAAAATGTATGAATTTGATGACGTTCGAAATTATTTTAAAAGCAGATGAAGATATTTTTAATTTAAATATTGAGGACTCATAATTAATTGTATAACTATGTACAAAGAACTAATGAGATTTGACAGTTTGAAAAGATTATATTTATAAAATAGTAATTTTATAAATGGAATATAAAGAATGATGTAATCGTTTAAACCATAATAAAAGTAAATTTTAATTTAATAATTATAATCTCAATTAGGTTTCATAATATAAAAGATAATTTTTTTATAAATTTCCAAGGCTAGTTTTATGAATATTATTACACTACTTAAAATTGTTTATTTTGAATGAAGATCAAAATATTAATTATGTAATTAAGAAAATAGATTAACTGTTCAATAATTAAAAGTCCCTATAAATTAATTTCACCTAATAATCATCATTCTATATAATTTTCATAATGTAGTAATATAAAAAATAAAAATTATTCTCTTTTTACTACATTTTATTCTAGGGCAAATTTGCAAATATATTGTCAAGAAAATTGAAGAATTAAAACCCTGATATTTGTAATATTAAGTAAATGTTATATTAAATAATAATTATTATAAATCATTACTTATGTTATGTAAATAAATAGTTTATTCTTAAAAATTAGTATATATATATATTCATTTAATATATAAAAATAAAAAATATTATAAAAGCAGTTTTACAAACTGTGCGGTATTAAAAGTTTACAAATTGAAAGTATCAATACGAAATTCAGAATCTCTGTTTGTTGAATTGAAACAAAATGTTTGAACGTTGCCGTCTGTAGCGTCGCCAAGTAAATTCAATTCTTCGATATTTGTATTAAAATTTTTTAATACAGTCGAATTCATTGAACTATCGGTATTTTTCATATCTACTTCTTTTAGTTGAAGAATTTCTGAGTTTCTTGTTTTTAATTGTAAATCTGGTAGGAGAAGATCTTCTAAAAATAAAATTATCCTTTTCATAATTATTATAAAATTGTACCTAAAATATTTATGCGCCATATTAAATAAAATTTTATTTAAAAATTTTATATTGTAAATTTAATTTCAATTCAAAAGTATCTAACTTGCGGCAATATTAATTAAAATTAATTGTCTTTAAAATATAAATGCTAATATTAGTAATCTACTGAAATTAAAAATATCACAAATAAAAATGTGTGAAAAATGAGAAAATTTAAATTACAAGTAATTTACCATTTTCTTCTACAGCTTGGAAATTTCTTTCAGTCTTAACAATCTGTAATTTGGCCAATTTAATGGAATCAACAAAATCTTTATCGGACACTCCAAAGAAACGTATATATTCGACTTCGTGAACTGTTTTTACTAATTTATCTAATTCTTCGGGCATCGTGAAACGCTTAAATTGCCGCGCTTCTTTCGGAATGTCGTTTGCTTTGCAATACGGGAATTGAAGAGCATAATATCTTTTATTACGACGCGGGTAATTTTCTTTAAGTAAACGCAGCGCTTGGTTATCAATATTACGATAAATAACTGGAGCAATTTCATCGGTCTGTGGCGATGTCGCTATTATTATTGCATCCGCAGAGTGGAATGATTCGTTACACCAAAGAACTGGATCCTGTAAATGTATTATTATTTTTTATGATAAATTTATTCAAATTAAGTTTGTAGACGAAGTCTTATGTGTTACAATTCATACTTTATTTGTACTTTCGGCAATATCCAAAGTATCGATCATTGCATTAATGTTGCAATATCGTAAGTAACGTGCCAAGTCAATCATTACATTAACATGAGCCATATGCGATGGCGAATAAACCAAAAGGCATTTTGGTTTTCTTTCGGCTCTCTTTAATATTTCTGTGAAAAATACAATTATCATGTGTTTATCAAAGTTATTATTACATTATATATTGTGTAACTATTAAAATTACTTGCATAAAACGCAGTTTTTCAATCTTACCTTTTTTCTTATACAATTTATAAGTATGATATATAACGTATAATATCACAGGAGGTATCCAAATAAAACTTATTATCATAATAAGTAACCGGTGCGACGGTTGCTCTGCAACGAATAATTACATTATACAAGCAGAATGAAAATTATCCGTGTAAATTATTAAAAAAATTACTATACTTACTTATACTTATAAAAGGTGATGTACTATTAATACAACCGTACTTATGACATATGGGATGAAGAGCGGCAACTTTAAAATAAAGCACACCATTATCGACCGAAAAATTATGATGTATCGTTTGATTTATGTTGTAGTTCTCAAGAGTAACTTCTTTTGTACTATTTGTATCATTGTTCATCATCCAAACTCTGTATTTAGATACATTAAACCGTTGGGGTAAAGGTTGAATGTATAACGTTAATATAGAGGCATCAGAAACATCGATGTAAATAAATGGTGTGTAAAAAGCAACATCCTTTACAGTTTGATCTATTACATAAGCATTTTTATATATATATATATATATAAACATATATACTTATAGATATAGCTTATTATAATAAATAATTGTATTTTATAATGTAAGACTAACCAATGAATCTGTGATTAGGAACTATAAATACAAGCTTTCTACTGTATTCATAATTATCTCCAGAAATAAGATATTCTAATCGGTATGGGTTATTTTCAAATGAATTATTAGAAAAGGGACAAGACAAATGAAATTCCTTTAACGGATAGGTAGTTACATTTCCGTAAAATTTGACACGATGACAAGACGAAGTCTCTTCGTCCCCTAAATTTTGATAACGAGTAATCAGTCCTGCAATAAACATTATATAAAAATCAGGCATTCATTGTATGGAAAATAAAAAATTCTAACTACTCACTGTCAAAATTAATATTAGTAATAGAAAAATTAAAAGCAGTAGCTTTTTCATTAATGTCCTCCAAGTCTTTAACATATGCGGTTAATGACACTTGTGCTAAAGCTTTTCCAGAAGGTGGTACATGCCCTAGATTCTCAAATCTCATCTCCTTGCAGTCTAAAAACAGTTAATGAGAAAATTTATTTCAAATTACTATTATAATAAAATGTAGTAAACGAACAAATAGGCCGTACCTTCTCCCCTTTTTACTGGTTGAAGTAAACATTGTTCTTGAGATTCTGGTATGAAATTCGTCTGAAAAACAATTGCAATTACGGTATATTAGTAAATAAGAGGTCGCTATCCCAAGTAAATGGTAACTTGTACTTTATAATTTACAGTCCAAGTATAAAAAGACGTAAAAATAAATCATCACTATAATAAAGAATAATCGATAAACTCACTGTATTTTGACAAAAATCTGGGTAACAATATGATGCATAAACGTCCTGAACAATTATGCACACAAGTATAAAGAGCACTTTGTACATTTTGAGGTTATAATAAATAGTAAAAGCTACAGTTTTTAGAAAAATATCAAGCTTGGCATATTATAAATTAACGTCCTGACAATCGTCAGAGCGAACCCGTTCGATCGTTCACATTGTTGTTGATCTGCAGAACAATAAAAGAGTTTTACGAATTACACTGAAAGAACAGTAATATATAAAAGATATTGTTCCTTTCGCGAGCGTCTATTCAAAACTAAATTACTTTTAATGTTCTATCTGTATACCCAATACCTATTATTGTTATTTCCTTGTCTTCTACAAGGAAACCCTTCTCTGCTTAAGGTGTAGAGTTACGCGCTCGCAACACAAGTCACAACTGCTTGACTCAAGTGTCCATGTGCAAGGGGCCTACGCGTTATGTACCCATCTACCTTACACTTACAACTCCCACTCAAGACATGAAATAGTAATGGGATGTTCTCAGAAAACAGTTTGCATCCTTTGCATCCTGTCTTAGGCATCAACCTTGCTTTTGAATTATTTTTTCATTACACTTGCAAATGACAAGCGGACAAAGCACGAGAACACTGATTCACATCATTATTATATTTAGGAAAGACTATATCCAATTAGCTTGAACAAAAAATAGTAATAAAGTTATTTTATAATTTGCATATTGTTTTATCATACTTATTGTGAGCGAGTAATTTTTAACGGCATTCTAACAATTTAAAAAATTATTCCATTATAATGTCAATATTAAAGTATTTAATTGTAATTAAATAATCATTAGGTAGTTCGATGATTGAGCATGATTATTCAATTTTATGCGCTTTATAGAAACAAAGTCTGTCCATGGTTTAAATATTATTTAATATTCACTGTTGATTAAAAAGAATAATTAAAATTAAATGAACGCTCGAGACAAATAACATCAAACGTATATCTCAAAATATAGTTTTTCTCAACAAAGGATCGCCAATTATCTTACGTAAAGTGTATTATATTACCTATTGTCAACCGAATACGAGCTTCGCTAATTAATTTGGTTGATGCATAAATTTCAAACGCTATTACATATTATGTATTGAAATTTTGAAAATTATTTGAAAAAGAATTTCGATATTCGGTCGTACGATCTCTAGTTAATTAAATGAATAAACTGAAGAGAATGAAATATTTAGATGAAATACTTGTTTCCATATATATATATATATATATATATATATATATAATTATTATTATTATTAAGTAAATTATTTAATGTGAAATTATCATTATATTATTAAGTTAAAATTTATTTATTATTTATTCGAATTTAGTTATAATTTATTAAGAGTAAATTATCATTTATTTTAAAATTGAATAAAGTTTTTGCATGAAAACTATTTCTTTAACATTTTTTTAAACAAATAAAATTGTTTATACTATGGCTACTTTCGCGCAACGCTAATTTAAATGTATATATATTTATGGGCGAGAGGGCATTTGTGTGGGTGTGCGCGCGAACAAAAGGATCGATTAGGAAAATATTATTTCTGACATATATTATATAAAAAATCTATAAAAATTTTATCGCTTATTTTCAATAAAAAATTAATAATCAATCAAAGACTAAATTTCATTTTTTTTTTTTATTCCTCAAATCGTTAATTAAGTTAAATAAAATTCATCGTATGTTTTTATAAATTTTTCATTTACAATAAATCTCATCATTTCCTAAAAATATACTAAAGATAAGTGGGTGTACGTGGATGTTGAAGAACAATGAAATGATTTTTTTAACTACGTTACTAATTATTTAACAATAAAGTCACGGAATAATTATGTAATCGGTAAATCACTTAAAAGCACTATTAATATTATAAATTTATAATATTTATAATTTTTATTCTTGTTGTATGGGTATATAATTTAATAATCTTATTAATACGTATAAGGTAATTTTAATAATTTATAAAGCACCCAAAATGATTTATGTGAATAATGAAAGAAATTGATGCAATTTTCACATATTTGAGATGTATTAACAATTGATAGATCATTAAAATATTTGGAGATTTCCGTTACATGGAAAATCATATTATCAAGAAGGAGTGTGATATTTATTATTGAAAAATATGTTGGGGTGCTTTATATAATGTCTTCTAAATGTTTTGCAACATCTTAAATTAATATAATTATTTACATGAATTGTCATTGTAAATAGATTTATATCTACTAAGATAAGGGGATGAAATTGTACTGAGCAAAAAATTATTAAATACTTTGTAGTATTATAAAGCTATTATTACATTAAATATTCTATATATACTCTGTGTAAGAATTTACATATTAATATAGACTATAGTTTAACGTTAGTCATTCATTTATATAAAATAATTCTTGCATAATTATGTATATTGCCGGACTACTATATTTGATATTAAGTGATTGCATCTAAATAACTGTTACACGAATTCATAAAGATCGTGTATTTATTTCCCTCTTCTTTTGTTTCAAACACAAATCCATTTTTTATTTATAAAACTATTTTATTACACAATTTTATATTTGATTGGATAATAATTTTTATACATTTCATTAAATTGTAAAATAAATAGCTGTTTTCTAGGCTTTCTCATAGATCTTAGAAGTGCCGTTATAGTTTATCAGTTATTTCCACTTCCATCTCAACGATTATCCAGAACGGAATGACAATTTTCTGTTGACATTTGCCACATGCTGAACTTCTACTACGAAGTCTACTACGCGTCTTTCTTCCGTACTTAATTAGAGTTTATAATACCGTTACTCCGTATGAAATTCGTACGAAATCCTAATTACAAATAATAATTTTTTATGATATAGTTCATTAGGACGATTTATCCGTTAATACGTATAGAGGAGTATTTCAATCATTAAAAAGCGTTAAAAGTTATTATATTTCCACGATTGATTAATTAATTTATTACCTAAACGCTTAGCTGCATCGTCTTAACTTTCAATCTAACGTCCTAATCGAATCTATCGTTACCAATCTTATATCATAAGATTAATAAAATTGTAATGTGAAAATGCCTGAAATGTCGTATTATTGTATAAATGTCAACGTTGATTTACGGAGGCACATAGATAGGCGACAATTCCGCTTAGCTTTACAAAATTATCTGAAGTTCATGAAAGTACCGCTAGTGTTACAAATTTCTACGATTTCTTTACGGCTTAGTTACAGCTCTAGATGACTTTGAAATTTCGTGATTGAAGGAAAGGATTAAAAATGTAAAAAAGTTTTGGTATGAAATTTACTGTGTGGAGTTTGACGAGTTGCCTCGCATAATGTTTCTAATTTATTTCCAAAAAATACCTTTAAGCTCGTCATCTTTAATTATCTAGTAAACAACGTGATTAGTAATTAATTTTGATTGCCATTAGTTATAATACAACAGTTGATAATAAGAAGAATATGTATAAAAAAATGTTTATAAATATTAAGAGGTCGTTTAACTTTAAACAAAAGTTTGAACCGAATCAGTAGCTTTATTGTAAATGTAATGTATTACATTTATCTTACATTTACAAAATAAATAATTAAAATTTAAACGAAATATATTGCATTATAAAACTTTAACAAATGGTTTGTATGAAGATAAATATGATTGTTAGAATTATTTGAATGTTATAGGAACACTATTTTTTGAAAATAAATTAAGAATCTTTCTAGAGCCCATGAACATGGCCGAGAATGTAAATGTAAGTTTAAGAAGGGAAGATTTTGATGCTGGTCCATCGAGTTTTAATGAAATCGAGCCAAATTTATATTTGGGAAATTTGACAGCCGCTACAGATATAGATTGGTTAAAACGTACAAAAGTTACTCATATAGTTACTGTCGACTCTTGTCCGTTACCTAGAACAATACAAGATGCTCTACCAAATATAAAATTAAAATACATTCAAATTACAGATATGCCAAGAGAAGATCTATTAACTTCCTTCGAAGATTCTAACCAATTTATTAAATATGCATTAGAGTTTGGTGGCACTGTGCTGGTGCACTGCTATCTTGGTGTTTCAAGATCGGCAACCATCGTTATAGCTTTCATTATGAAAAAGTATAATCTATCTTTTACAAATGCTTTCGAGGTTGTGAAACAGAAACGGCGCTTCGTAGGTCCAAATGCTGGATTCGTAGCTCAACTTAAGTTATACGAAGATATGGATTTTACGGTGGACTGTAATAATATTCAATTTAAAATGTATAGATTACAAATTGCAGCGGATAAAGTGAGAAAGGCTAAAATTTTACCTCAAAACTATATCGATCTCATTAAAGCGGATCCAGCGCTTCTTACTACTCATCCAGAGCCGACTGTGTATCGATGTAAAAAGTGTCGTAGGATCGTTGCCAATGCAAGTAATATTTTACCTCATAAACCAAAAGAGCAACAAATTTGGCGACACGTTAGTTCTAAGCGTCATGATAAAAGTCCAAAACAGGATAAAATTATTGATAAAACTGTGGAGACCGAGGATAAAGAAAAGGAGCAAATGAGTTCTGAACCCTGCAATAAGACCTACTTTATTGAACCTTTAGCATGGATGCCTGAAATTTTGCACAAAGTAGATGGTAAGCTCCATTGTCCTAAGTGTGCTTCGAAACTTGGGTCCTTTAGTTGGATATCCGGATGCCAATGTCCATGCGGCAGTAAAATTGCACCAGCATTTTATCTTATACCATCTAAAGTTGATTGGAGCAATGCCGTTCAAAATGTCCAATCGACAATATAGGTTCGCTATGTAAATTTTTCACAACATAGCTGACATCTTCATAGATTAGCATTCAGAATAATATCTCATTAGGAAATTATAAATATAAAAAATATTGGACGGAAATTATAATTCTAAAGAATGGTGCATTCGTTAAATGGAATATAAATTAATATTTTTACTCGTTAAAAATCGTTAAAAATACAATTTACCTTAAAACAGTATATAGACTGTTTGTTTCGACTGTTACAATAACAAATTATTACTAATATTTAATACTGAAACATAACTAAGCTTAAGTAATTATTGCATTTAAGTAGCATAAGAAAAAGTTTAAATACAAAGTTTTACAACATAAAACTATAAAAGCTGTTTAAAGTTGAAGTTGAATTATTCAAAATTTTTAGAAATCACATTTCTGAAATAATAAGGGTTACAATTATGAAATTTATAAATAGAGTGAAATGATTGAAATCCTTTCAAATAATTTATTAAGAAATTCAAGAAATTTCACAAAATATATAACAGTATTATTATAAATGGAATACATAAAGTATTCCAAACTACAAGTTTTTTAATAACATTGTATCTATGTGCCAAACTATTTATTGTTATAACTGTCACGATAAACATACATTTCTATGAAATATTACATTTATGAAAATCGTATGTACATATTGTTGTAATTGTTTAAAATAAAATGTTCTCTTATGTATAATTTCACTTAAACTACAAAATCTTAAACAATATATAAGTATTACTTTGTTATTTATTTATAATATCTGTCCTACTTAATAATTAGTCATGAGATGAATATCCTGGAATATTTTAAGAAAATAGTGTACAACGAATGTTTATTTATAAAAATACTGAATTTTCATCGAAAAATAATATTCTCATTAGACTTTTTATTCCAAGACTCAACCGTGACTAATTGCCAAAAATCATTACCCTGTTTATAATCCGTTATGAATTGCTTTAAAATCTCACAGAACTTTGGTTTTGTTCAAGACTTTCGTTTAATATTATTATATTTTATTAGCTGTTTATTAATTATTGAAATACAAAACTTCGGCATAATTAACGATCGTAAAATATAAAATTTTACAACTAGACGTTGAATAACTTTTAAATTATCAAAATATCCTTGTAACATTCATCTTTGGTACCTCTGAATTTTATTTAATTTCACTTATAGTTTATCTATATATATATATATATATATATATATATATATTGTTTTGTTGTTGTTGTTGTTGTTGTTGTTGTTGTTGTTGTTCTTCTTCTTTTCTTTAAGGCTGTCCTTTTATCGGCTCGACGCGCTCCTTTCCTAAAAATAGAATTTTGCTTGATAGCGAAGACACGGGATTCAATGAATCTGTTACCATGTCCTACATGGTGCATTACGAAAATCATTCACTGCCACAATCTTATCTTTGGATAGGACTACTAAAATTTAATTTATTATTTTAACAAGGCCAACATCTTTCACCGCTATGATAAATCACATACTAGCGTGCATCGCGGAGTAAGCCGAACCATAAGGATGGGACCGCAGTCTTAGTGCACTTAAGCCGTTGATCGATGAGCTCTCGATATTTGAATGGATCTCGGACTGATGATACGAAGGAAGTCCCATGTTGCCTAAGCCACCATTGACGAATCCATGGCAGCTGGATGTTGTCGGTACTGTACTGTAATGCTGAGCAGATCTCCAATAGTCCCCGTAAGGATATTGACTCACTTGCGGTGACTGCAATGATTCAGGACTGCTGCTCTCGTGTGCGTGATTTATTCGAATGGGTCTTAGAGGCAAGCTGGCCTCCATTTCCCGAGATATCGATGATCCACGATTTATTGCCGAGCTTCTCTCGTTGCGACGAAATTTCGCTCTGCGATTTTGAAACCATACCTAAAATTAAAATTTAAACACCATCGTTATCACAACAATAATTCTATTCGAAGAGGGAGAATGCATAGAAATTCAGGTGGTTCTCATTTCATGATGAAGCCAATGAAAAATATTCATCGGGTTGGAGGAGTATCGATAGAGGGATCGGACGCAACGGACGACTCATCGGCATTAAATTAGCCCTCGGTTATTACGATTTGAAGCATAATAATTCGTGGATTCATATTGTTCATTTGCTTTTAACATTTAAAGCAGCTGCACGATAGATATATTACGATAAATCGCAAGTCTTTTTTTTTTTATCTCGTCTTATCTTCGTCTTGCCTTAATCATAATCAATATTGTTTGAGCTACAATAATATCGTTACAAACTCTTAAATGATTTATTAATATAAAAATGTAGTAATTACACGCGATTATTTATATTATTTAATTTCTTTTCGTTAAAAATTAATTTATTAAGTAATCTTCATTCACACAATAATAAATCAGAATTAACAATTTTTGAAATATTGTTTCAATTTTCTAATGATCAACGAATCTTGTTTTGATTATAACTCGATGATTCAATTAACGATGACTTTTCTTTTTGTTTTGGCAACGAGTACATTGATTCAATGCATCAATCAAATTTAATATTTTTACTGTTTTCGAATGCATTCCCAATATGCTAATAAAAAATTTTCTATTTAAAATATAAATCGCTATAATTTCATTACTTTGTTTACTTGGTAGTTTTCGCATTGTTATTGTTATTTTATTATTATTACATCTTCATGACGATACTTTGATTGTACAAATTAATGAAAGACAAGTAAAACGCAATTACTTAAAGAAAATAAATATTAATGGGATTTTGCCTGTAACTCCATTTGTCAATTAATTGTATCTATCTAATCATCTTCATAATTATTATAAATAAACTATTTTTTCAAAACATTTATTCGTAATTGAAAATGATAAATCTTCTGAAATTTAATTATTAACAATCGCACGTGAGACAAAAAAAACTATTATTCAATTAACGTAATTATTTTTTACATATTAACTTTTATTCTTTACTCTTAAATCTTGTACATTTTTTACAATTTTGTTTAAACTATTTTTTTATTTTTTTATTTATTTATTTATTTTTTTTTTATATATAAATTTTATCATTACAGGGAATGAACATTGCATTTCACTTATTTATTATTAATAATAGCGAATAATTTACACAATTAGAATTCTTATAAATAAAACGATTATTCTGTAAGCGAATTGAATTCCGATAAGTGATATCTTTACCTTACACTACTAACGTTTTCTTAACTTTTTATAATATGAAATATAAAATATTTCATAAATATTGACCATTATTAGTTTAAACTGGAAACAGATAGTAATCTTTTTTTATTCCTCACGACAAAACGTAAACAAAAATAAAAATTATAAAAATCGTCACATGACAAATAACTGTAATTAATAACTTGAACTTCTGCATAACCTTTAATATATTACAAGTATAAGTGTTCCGTTAAAATTCTATAAATTATTTATGATTTCTTAATCATTACGGAGACTAGAAACAAAACATTTAGTTGAAATAATAAAAAAAAAATTAGCTCACACCCACATTCTTTGTCGTTACAGGCATAATAAATGCATGCCAGCACTCAATAACATTGAGCATGATGTTACGTAATTATTGAATTTCCATCGAAATTATAGGGAACGATAAAATTCTATTGCTTTATTTTATTAACTAATGACAAAGAGAACGACCACGTGAATTAGACCCAATCGTCGTGAGACATAGTATTACAAAACAAAGCCCAATATAATTTAATGTACATATTCTGTAATAAAAGAGGAACTCTACACCGTTTCATTAAAAGTATATGTAAATCTTTGAGGGATGTAACCGTTTTGCCACGGCATTGAATTTCACCTACGACTCCCTAAACCCCAATAACCCCTCCTTAACTACTAATCTTCGCATTAATATTATTTCTACCGTGTATAGAATTAATTCACTTAGCCACACGCGTCTCAAACTATGAATACTAATACTTTCACTATATATTTAGACAGCTTTAAGTAGTGCATATGGTAAAAGCTCTCTCTTATTTAAAATTACCTTATGCTATTATATTACTTATTATTTTCAAGATTTTAATAACAAATCGTTACAAAGATTCTCATATAATTTGGCATTATAATAAATAAAATTAGTTTTATTTAGGTAAATTACATAAATGTATATTTTGCCGTATGGAAAAATTCAATAAGTTCACCAATTATTTCTTTTATAACCATTCGAATATTTTACAAACTAAATGCATAAGAAATCACAATAGTATAAAAATATTAAAATATCAAAGCATTAAAAATTCGGAGATTAAAATGAAAAAAGGTTTCCTAGAAAACAAGCTTATGCGTATCTCATTAAAAACAATATTAATTATTAATTTATAAAAGTTTTTAATTTAACAATTATGAATTTTCTAATCAAACGAACGAAGTAATTTAAACAAATATTTGTGCCAAAAAACATGTTTTTATTAAAGATGATGATTTTTAATAGTAAATGAAGGCAATTATTGTAAATAAAAATAATTATAATATTTCAATTTGTAAAATCTTTTTAAATAGTATCGAATGATAATTTAAGCGAGGAGTGAAAAAGAGATAGTGAAAATACAAGTACTAAAATTTAAATAAGGTTAATATTAAACAAATTGAAATTAACCAATTATCTAGTCGACGTAAAACAATAAATTATCGCAAGTAATAAATCTGAAAAACTAATTATTAAATAAAATAAAGTGAATTGATAGTACATAGCAATAAATGCTTCTGTACCTCTATTCTTATCAATTTTATATTCATAAGCATTTATAAGAACATGTATATATATATATATATATATATATATATATATATATATATTCAATAATTAATATTGAGAAATGTTTCTATACTTAAATTATGATTCAATATTTAATAAAAAATTTTAATATACCACTATCTATATTATAAATTATTTGATGTATTCATCTCATGTTACATAAAACATCTTAAGGTTTTAAAAGTTATAATTTTCTATGCATGCGAAACAATTGTTATATCAGGGTTTTAAAGCTTTTAATAACGAATTATTTCATTTATAATTCATTTATATACTTGTTAATATCTTGGACATATTTCATTTAAAAATTATTACTATTATTATTATTATTATTATTATTATTATTATTATTATTATTATTATTATTATTATTATTATTATTATTATTAGGCTATTATTATTGTTCCCATTGTTATTTCAAACATATTTATTCTAATGTTATTGATTTTTTCATTAATTTTTTTGCGACTCGTTGGCTTTCACGGAATCATGCCATATTAAAATTACATAACAATTTTCCATGCAATTATTTTCACATTCATTTTACCTGTGACCATTGTAATAGCATTTCTTCCATTATAATAATAACATGTTTGATATTCAATTCTAATTGGAAAGATGGAAGACGAAAAAAAAAGTAAAAAAATATTAAAAATAACATACGTAATGGTTCTTACTATTTATAAAATTTTAACAAAAGTAAATGCCAAGAAAATGTCAAATTCAAGAAAAGCACGAATAATAATTATCATTTTAAATGATGTAAGAATAATTGAAGCATTCGTTAAACTTCGTGGATGTTCCGCGAATTGGTATTCCTCATCGATGAACGTTTTATAGAATGAAAGTGAACATTGTATCTACTGATAATTAAATGACGAAATATAATTTAATAATTGTGAATTAGCCTATTGTACCGGATCGTTATAGCACGTTTATAAACTACGCAGGCACAATTGAGCAAAGTCACCATGGATTTACCATCATTTAGCGTCAATCGTCTAATTAGCATCCGTCGATGTTTACTAGGCAAGTAAAAGTCGCTGAAAGTCGCCGGGAATTGCGATCGCGACACCTGACTATCAACGAGCGACGGAAGCACGCGTCGGATTACCAATTAGCAATAAAAATGTTGACGAATCCGGAAATCTGCGCCCCATAATCCAGACATGCCTCGTGCGCGTCTTGTCGTGCATACGGCAAATGGACCACGAGCTTTAAAATAACGCTAGGGACGTCGGTATCGCGGCTATCGTAAGCGCACGAAAATAAATCTAGCATTCGTCGTCGGGCCGGGGCAAGCGGATCC
>NW_011948432.1:5284029-5302985 GCF_000503995.2 Ceratosolen solmsi marchali
AAAGAGGCGCGGGCCCGCTTAGATGGAAGCGGGATCCGATGTCGACGGCGGCTGCTTTGCACTCGCCGCGAGAATTTTCGAAAAAGGCCGAGGATGACGAGACAGCGTGACGGCTCCTGGCAGGCGCCCGCCAAAGGCCGACCGCCGAGCGAAACTCCGAGGGAGAATAAACGGGAGTCTCGGGCCCGCTCCTATCTTCCGTCGTCGTCCCCTCGGTGAAAACAAAAAACCGTCATCACCCGCGCGAATCCCGTCCTTGCGCCGTAGACGCAGACGCCTAGCGAGCGATACTCAGAGGATCAGAGGGTCGGACGAATTAACAAGAGCGAGCATATTCGCTTTCTCGCTTTAATAGCTCGGCTTTGAGCATACGTGGCTTGGCCGTCGTCGTACGTCGCTTCCGACTTGTAGCGAGTGATTTAAAGTATTGCTGAAGCATTGCTATAAGTTGTTTATTTTCCAATAAGTGACGAGCGGAATGTTTCGTTGCATTCCGTGGACGTTGTTATTAGGGCTCGAGACCGGGGCTTATTATAATGAAAATTATGACATATCCATTTCTTTAGCCGGGCGATTCTACATTAATTTCCTTCGCAATAATTAGAGGTAAAACAAATGACGCGGATTGATATTGCGTTTAATACCGACAATAAGTAACTATCGATGATAATATAGTAATAGAAGTAAGATCGAATAAAGATCGAATATAAGATAGTAATATCGATGATACTTTTAGTTAGTTAATTTTTAAATGCGCAGAACATGAAAAACGTCGACTCAAACGTTGTCGACAGAATTTCTAGATTATACCAATTAAGGCTTTAAGACGGAAAATGATCGCTAAACGAACATAAGCATGGCCTCTCATATTTTCATATTATTTCATTATCTTAGACGAATTAGTTAATATGATTATATGACTTATAAACTCCTAGGAAAATTATTCGCGCCTTTATTTAAATGCTTGAGCGATTGTTTTTCATCTTTTTTTCTTTTTTAGGCAAAACTTTCGTCTAAAATTTTAATCGTAAACGAAAGAAAGGCTCGTAGCTTTTCCAATGAAAATTACTTTGAAATTTGAGGCTGACTTTGCCGACAACGAGCGCATCTTCATACTGCACTTGCAGGAGAATGAAAAAACTTGATTTGTAATTCACGATGATTCTCTTTTAAAATATCGTGAGCATTGAATTCCTGATTGTTCGAGTTGTTCGAGGATAATTGCAATATCTGCTAATATTTTAATTATCAACTCGGCATAATATAAACGAGGATATGATTTGCCTTGGCGTGCAGAACCACGTAAAATAGCTTGTCTGGGATGATTGACGTTAATTCATGCACCCCCCCACCCCCGTGCGCCAAAAAAAAAACCCCCTCCGCCATAAAAAAATGAATAAAATAAATAAGAAAAGAAAAAGAACATAAGAAAACGACCAGCTCTCGGCAAAGCGATGAAACGTCTTGAAATGATAATGTAACTCGCATCCTGAGCAATTAGCAGCAGGTCGTTTTCTCAGAACGGCTTCGTATAAATCTAGCGGTGGTGGCTTCCGGGCGATAGGGGCTTAAAAAGGAGAGAAAAAACGAAAAAGCCCGAAGATGTTGAGGAAGGAGGGAGAGAAGGAAAAAGTGGCTGCCTCGGCGGAACAAGACGCAATATGCGAGCAAGACAGTCAGGGTAGCTTAACGCAAAGTGAAACGCGACATCGGTTTAATGAGACACGCATTGGCGACTCCGAGCTCGGCACTCGCCGAAGCGGTCATACGGATAATCGTCAAGTCCGTCCTTCTCCTTCCCGGAGAATTGGCGACGCAGGAAAAAGGGCGGCGCATAGTGCCAAACGCTAGTGCACACCCGGGGCTAATCATAGCCTCCTTACCCAGACAACCTGTCACCTACGATTTTCCAAGCAAATGTGAGACATGCACGCCACGCCAATCATCCCTCTGTTTGTTTGTTTGTTTGTTTGTTTGTTGGTTTTTGTGTAGATGCGTGCGTGCGCTCGCGGCCGAAGCTATCGCACGCATGGATGCACTTTTCTCTCTCGACTTTCGCCCAGCATCTGACGTTACGCTGGAATATGGTATTTCGGGGAGGATCGTGGCATCCTCCTATTATGTCACATCTTTGCCATTTGCTTTGCCGGTCCTCTGGCAAAAAGCGCTGAGCGCGAAATCGCGAGAATTCATAATAATACTCGGGAATGGCTTTGCGGTCGGAGACCTTTCGGCTCGGCTCCCGACTATCATCATTTTATGTTATGTGGGCGTGCATTGTTTGCTTAATTGCAACAATCGCCTGGGCTTGTTGGATTTCTCAGATAAATTTCCTGTCCGTTTATCGAGTACGTTGTTACGTGATTTCTCATATTCTTAACCAACGACGGTTTGCAGCTTTGTATGCCGTTCGATCTACAACTCACGGCTTCGAATTCGTGCTAATAATAAATGATTTTTCAATGTTGTAACAGGATGAAATTCGAGGACCCCTTATTTTTAAATGTATATTGGATTTTCATGATAAAAAATGCCGTAGTTAAACATATTATTTATTATTTAATCGTAGAGCGGTTGCTTATTTGTTTTCGTAACCGGCTGTAGATATAAGTGTTGCATACTTTTTTTTTTTTTAATCATCGTTCAAAGCTAAAAGATTATTAAAAAAAAAGAAAAAATATTATCAATACGTAAGTAAGCTATTGCATCGCATACTATATATATATATATATATATATATATGTATAATTGTGATATTACGTATCGTTGAAATTGGTTATTATTGGAAAGTAAAGAATTATAAATATACATTATTATAGAAATTTTCAAAATTATTTAGCGGTTATATATTTATCAATTCTCGGAAGATCGATAATCGTGAGAGCCAAACATTGGTCAATAATTTACTATAATTATAATTTCACTCGATTTATACGGCATTCGATTGTGCACACATAGACACGTATAATTGATAATATTGTCCAACTAATATAACAAGATCGATGATTTATGTCGTAAGATAATTCTATTTAGTGGTCTAATTTATATCGCATAATTGAGCGATTTAAGATGAAATATTTATTTATAATTTACCGAGTGGGAAATGAAATTCAAGGGTTCCTATTTTGCACTCGGTTCATGTCAGATCGTGCCGTGATCCAAAATTTCAAGAATGCCACATCATTAGCTCCTACCATCAATTAACAATTCCTCCTCCTCCGCTCCAGCCCCACCCCAAAACGGCCCTTTTACATTTTTACTTATTTATTTATTTTACCCACCAATATAAGGAAGCTAGCAATAAGATATATAATAAAACCCGGATCGCTAAAAGTTATATGACTCGAGTAATATTTGACTCCCAAGGCTGTGGAGCGTCCGCGGGAAGTTTACGAGGCTCATTGTCATTTGCTACTCGTAATAATAAACAGACCAGGTGAAAATAAATAAGTCGGGCATTTAGTCACACATCGTTAATCCGGGCCTCCTTATACGCTAGCATTTATTAAGTCGCGCAAAGCGCGACGCCCGTCTTCGCCGAGATGAATTCTCGCGCGTCTCGGAGGAAAATCCTGGCTCCGCTGCGAGCCCCGTAACATTATTTTCGGAGCGCGCGCGCTGTCGCGTATTTTGGACTTGATTCATGAATTAACGTCAGCATTGATTTTAGGCTCGTGACAAGTACGGGCGTGAAAATTTATTTCTGCACGGCTCGCACCGGAGGAGGTAGATGAGCTCTCCTTGGCTGAGCGCCGCGTACTCGACGCCGCGACCTGAGGCCTACGACCGAGCCTACGACCACCATACCTCATACCCGTTCGTACCTGCACTCGTGCTTCCGAGAGTGCGACCCTCGTCGCCAGCTCCTCCCTCACGAACGCATCCGGGTAATGCGTCCTCTCGAAGACCCTCTCCAGGGCGGCCAGCTGCTGTGCCGAGAACGTCGTGCGACTCCGCCTCGGCCTTCTGCTGCCGTTCGACGTCGAGTTCTCGCTGCAGTCTTTTCAACAGAATAACATAAATACCGTCACTCTCTAATCATTTGCTAAGTATTTCGCGGCGAATCGAGCGAAGCTTATATCCTTCGACTAGCCCGGGACTCAATTTTACCATCGCTTTCATAAATAAGCCATTGCGAATTAATACTTGGATCATCGAGCTGTTCGATTACATCTTTCTAGCTTTCACTCGTTCAGCCATTAATTTATTAGATTTCGCGACTACGTACACGCGCGCGCGCGCGCACATTCCCATTGTAAAAAAATCTTTAAAACAATCAATTAAATGTAAGCATTTAATGAAAGCGTTGAAATTTTTTTTGGAAAATGTAAGTAATTACAGTTCCAATAAGGATATCAAATTTAATGACGTTAACGAATTAAGTATTTACACGTGTGATATGGCTTACATTATCACTTTATAACTTTTAATTATTTTCACGAAATAAAACTGCTCAATTAGTTAATGTTCGATAAAGTCTTGCGTGTATTCCTACGTTAATACGCACTCCCTCTCTCTCTCTCTCTCTCTCTCTCTCTCTCTCGCTAGCGTGCGCGCGCGCGAATTTGAAGAATTATCTTACATTTTACAGCCTATTAATTATAAAATCAAACTGTAAAGCCTTTTTACCTCTGCCGTAATATATCTTTTATAGCCTAATCTGATGAAAATTGCCTCTGGCCGGATCATTTCATACTTTCTTTTTAGTTGCACAGTGTTGGAAATAATTTGCTTGCGTAATACAAATTAGCCGTTACAACATACTTGATTAAAAAGTTCGCGCTCCTACTGATTTTCCTATTTTACTTTTTGTTACACAATCCACCCCCTCCTCCTCCTCCTCCTCCATCGGCAACTAGCAATTAGTCCACATTACGGATAATGGCCTATTATATCGATACTCATTTCCCATTTTCCAACCGATATCGATGACCCATCGGGCTGCAATACCGTATCACTATCATTACCATTATTCCGTTGGTCATTGATATCGAAGATCGCCGCCGTGGGCATCGGAGCGATGGTTAACGGTCGAGCGGCCGCGAAAAGTGCCATTCCTCATTCACTCGAGTCGCGCGTTTTTCACGCGGCTCGCGAAAACCGAGCACTGGGATTAACGTATCAGGGGCCGACTCACCGAACAAGGCGGACTCTTTTCCACAGCGTCTTCGATCGCAATTTCGCGCTCGGCTGGAGTGGACGCGCTGGCCCGGGAATGAACCGAGGATGAATGGACCCAGTGTACGCGCGGCGCACTTTACCGGTAATCGTGTCGCCCTCGGCTCATCAAAGCGGTATAATGCGAGCCGCATGCGGCCGCCGATTTCGATTCCGATTCCGATTCCGATCGGCGCTGCCCTCGACGCCTGCAAAAACAGCCGACGTCGTCTCCGGGACTGTCCGCGTCCATTCACTCGTCGGCTTACTTACCTGTGGCCCCTTGCCCCACCCACCCGCCCAGCGTCAACAAGCCTTCTTTTGTCTTTTTGTCCCTCGATTTCTCCTCCCCGTGTCCTTTAAAATTCTCGTTTCATTTCGCGCTGTCAGTTTACGTAACTCTTCGTTTCACGGATGTTTTTATCGGCTCGCGGACGAGAAGCTGCGCGAGATTGGCAAGTAAAATCGCATCAGCAGCATGGGAATGCGTATTTCAACAAATTTCAAATAAAAAATGTTTAAGATATTGCGGCTAGGAATTAATTATTAATATCGGATTTTTATCAACATCTTACCGTACATAGCTTGTATTTCAATTTATTGCTACGTGATAAGATCGTACCTTCTAATTGACGATATATATATATATATATATATATATATATATATATATATATATGTGTATATTGACGTAAATGTATGGGACTTTTTTCTCGTACAAGCATTCCGTCATTAATTAATGTTACTTTATATAATGTCACGTAGGAAACTTTAATTTCTGTTCTAATATAATATAACATTACAATACTTACGTACTTTATAAGGCGTGTTAAAGTATTAACTACTTTTATTACAACACGCGCGCACGCACACGCACACTCACACAACACACCGATTTAACAAATAATATGCGATGGGAGTGACTGCTTTTTTTCTTGTATTTTATTGAAAATTAATGTCGTATATAAATTTTTAATAATTATAATTATATAACTTTTATATAGCAACTTCTTCTCTTAACTATAATATTTCCTAAGTATTTACGTACCTTTACTATAGAGCATTATAAGCACTACATAATAACACGATATGATAAAGTTTTTATAGTTGATTTTAGATTTTATTTTAATTTATTGCAGATTTCCAGTAACTGCGCAAAGTGGATATGATATGCCATTTTCCAATGCTCAGATCTTTAAATTCTACGTGGAATTAAAAATTATAACGTTGAAAATTTCTCAATGCATAATATTAAAAATTCTGTTAATTCGTATTGTAATGTTGAAGATTACAATAGCAAAGTGATGTAATAACGAGTGAGTAAAAGGTGTCGATAAAATTCTCGATAAGAAGCTTCGCGTTACTCCGTACTCAAGTCTTCATTTACAATTTGACATTATATAAGTTATTCATTAGGCGATGAAAAACTTAATGAAATCATAAAAAGCTTAAGAGCCGTGAGAAAGTTACAAAGGCAGGCTCGAGACAATTTTTATAACGTACCTAGGCTCGTACTCGGTGTTGCGAGTAATCGCGAAACTGTAAAATCCTGCGGCGCGTGTGAATTGGTATTGTGCGGCGTTAGTACCGTTGCACTTGGTCCGTGCTCCATCCCCGACAGCATTTTCTTCGTCGCTTGCCAGTCGATAGCCAAGAATAATCAATGTTTTTTAAATACCGAGAACGGGTTCAGCCATCTCCAGTCAATCTTCGCATTATCGCACGAATCGCCGGTCATAGAGTAATATCGCTCATTCCCCGCTGATCACCCCGATCGTAAGCTCAATCACAAAGAGTGCCGAAGCCGATAGGCATCCTTCTTTGCTCCAAGAGTGACGAAAGGGAGGCAGTCTCGATCAGGCCTTACTTCTTGGAATCAGTGCCTTGTCCCAAGCAGCGGCATCTGCTAGAATAATCGTAATTGCGTTCTGCCAAAATCTTCGTAGTGCAGAATACATTGTCCATCGTTCATGAGACAGTTATACCGGAAGTCCCGGTGTCCTCGTCACACCGAGATTCTTAATCAGCATGTGGTCGGCGGGAGGCCCGCTCGGCCATCCAAACGAAAAAATATTTCCTAGCCTCGCGCACGTTTTTCAGTTAGTGGCACACGCGCTGGATTCAAATTGTCCGATGTTAATCCAATTGTCCTGGTGTCCTTTCAATTTCAGTCGATGTCTACGTGCCACTGTGTGAAGAGGTGAGGAGAGGGTGAATCGGTAAAGACACAGGGACGAAGAGGAAGAAAGCAACGCCGAGGAACGCGTGCTCTCGACTTACGCGAACAGCAAAGGCAGAATGCCAACTGACTTGCGGCGAGTTAAGACGTGCTCGAAAGAGATCTTCTCTTTCTTCATCGTCTCCTTTCTCTCTCTCTCTCTCTCTCTCTCTCTCTCTATCTATCTCTCTCAATATATCTACCACTCCCTTTTATCGTCGTTTTATTCTCTCTCTCTCTCTCTCTCTCTCTCTCTCTCTCTATCTATCTATATATCTATCTATCTATCTAACTCGCGCGCGCGCGCGCGCGCACTCTCATCTGTTCCGCGGCTGGCCGAGAAATGGAACGTTTCGGAAGAGTAGGTGGAGATCTCGAGGTGATGGCTCCACCCTCATTAGGCTCTCATTGGACCTCCGCGGTTGGCCGCCGATAAACTCTCCTGGATCACGTAGCGGTTCGCGAACGCATATCTTTTTCTCTTATATTTTTCACTTTTTTACCGCCCGAGCTTAGGCCGACGGCTCCTTCTTTTATTATGCGGTCATAGCTGCTTTTTACGGAGACTTCGCTCAACGTTTTGCAGCTATCAATTTTATTAAGACGGCAAATAATTTCTTCGTCGCTTACTGGGCTACGAACTATTAAACGCCAAGAAACTTTAATTTTCCTCTCGCTTCGATTAAGTGGCTATTTCAAGTTATCTGTAACTTGAAATTAAATTATTCCAAGGCAATAATTACATTTTTTTCTCACTAAATTAATGAAAGCAACATTAAGAGACTACCTTATCAAACTTTGTCTATAGTTATTTCATCTTATTCATTTATCTTTACTAATGATTGATTCTGATTTCTAAAGAATCCAAAATCATTGACATACTGTAATGGAAAAAACATCTAGATTAGCATCGCGAGAAAGCCGAGACTTTAAAGATGCTAAAGAGAAAAAACCGGTGCTGAATATCAATGCCAACTTTCATTTCATCTAACCCTCAAATTTAGCATGAAAACTGCTAATAACGATCTCTCATAATTCGAGAATCCAGTTGGTTCGGATAATCTTTTCAATTTATCGAAATACAAGCTACAATGTCGAAAGATTATTTCTTGTAACTGTTAATTAAAATTTTTTTTTAAAAAAATGCGTGATTTGATATAATCAAATCGTTAAAATATAATAAATATTTAAAATTAAAACTTTTAATTATAATTTTTTAATGCTCTCAATTCTAATGTGCATTATTATTAATTTGAAATAAAAATTTTCGTAGTAGATTATATTTCAATAATAAAGAGCAGCATAAACTTACAATTCCATTCAATAAATGCAGAAAAAGTAAGAAATTCTATAAAATCAACGAAAACTTACTATTATTCTTTTAAATGCACACAAAGCCCGTATGATTTAAGTGTTACAATAGATTAATAATTTTCTGAATTCTGCATCATACCTTACCTATACACACACACATATATGTAAATGTATTCACTTAAAATAATTTATTAACGCCTGTAGGGAAGAAAATATAATTCGAATGTTATAGCTTTAGAAATTTATCTATATTATAAAAATTGGCAAACAAACATTTGTGAGAATTTCAATGTTAATTAGAGATTACATTACTTTTTCCTAAACTCGCGTCACTTAATAATCTACAATTCGTTATTTACCCATTACATAAATAATGTCAATGAAATTGCAATGAAATGTAATGCTCAAAAAAGTTCTCCTACTCGCTTATAATATGTATCTTATACGTTTGAAAGTCAATATAGTGCACCCTTATCTCAGTGGAAATTAACAACTTTAGGATACTTTATTCTCTTCTAACGCACTTGAAATAATGATATTCAAGTAAGTTTCACGTAACGATCGGTCCATCAATAGATTAAGCGATTCGAGTCCATTATGTTTTTCTCTCTCTCTCTCTCTCTCTCTGTCTTTTTTTTTTGTTTTTTTTTTTTTAAATTCAATTCACCACTCTGTTGGTTACGGCTATAATACAAGAGAGTTTGGTGCTTAAATGTCGCGTCGACAGTGAATTAGAGATGACGATAATGGGGGAATTGAATCGGAGTGACGGAGTGATGAGCCCCGCTCATTTTGTTATTTAAAATGAATTGTTAATCGTGTTAAGTTGATGTGTCAACTTGCTGATTTAATCAATTATCATTATTACGAAATATAATTGAATTCATTCGCAGTTTTCCGAGCTATAAGTTTATAAAAGAAGATGATCTCAGACGACAACTTCATTTAGAAATAATTTACCTCTTATTTCATAAATTTAGACTTTTAAGTATTTGCTTTATTTTAAATTCTCAATCAATCAATCAAAATCAGATTCTCCATATTATATTAGGAAAGTAAAATATGTTAGATCTTGTTTTTAAAATTTTAAAAAATTTTTAATGCAAAATATTTATAATTCATCTCTAAATGTCATTTAGAATAATAATAAATAGAAAGATAGTAAATACATATGATATTATTCTAATAATTACCTAATTACATTTACGTGATATAAACAGAATAAGTAGCATATATAATATATTGCAATATTACAATCGATGAAATGAATAAATAATGAAATTAGAAAGAACGAATATATTTACATAATTGCGAATTTTTTGTGTTAATGCATGCAACTATGATACTTACATTATTTATTTGAAATTGATTTTTTCGTTTTCCATCTCTCTCGACCTTCGTTATATTTTCTACTATTTTTTATTTTAAACTCCATTCTTTCCACTAGAAGTTTAACTCTTCATGCGTACCTTTCTGTCTCTCTCTCTCTCTCTCTCTCTCTCTGCATTACCAACGCATACACTTACGGACGTATGCAATACTTATATGACTCTTTTTTTTCTCTCGCTTTTTGCTCATTCTTTCACACCGTATGCCCGTATATTTCTAATGCAAATTGATAGAACAGTTGTAATGGTATATACTTTAGCTTCATGCATTATACAATTTTGCTCAAATAATTATTTGAGTTTCTGGAAAATATAATTAAATATAATAAGCATCTTCGTTTGCTAGCATCTTCTGTAATGTTAGGGTAAATATACTTATTAAAAAATATAATAAATAAATTCTAAATAAAATAATTAGTTCGTTCAATTTAAGAAAATCGAATTGGAAATTGAGTATTTCACATCTCCAAATGTATTATACTTTATTAAGTTAAATTTTATCGATATGAAAACAACATATGCACTTAAAACTCGAATAGGAAATACGTATAACCTTTTAATAGTGATTCATTCCCTTTTAATAATATTGTGTTCAATTAACTTTTCAAGATATTAAAATCAAAGAATGCAATATACTCTTTAATTAATCTATATCATTTATGGGAAATCGTTCGTAACTATCTGATACTTATCAGATTTATAGTTTTATTTGAAATTAAGAAGCAAATATTCTTGTATTAAGCCCTATACGTTCGTTATTGTAGTAAAATAAGAAAATTTTAATTAATCAAAAAATCTATAATCAATAATGGAATTCATCTACTTGTGTGTTAAAATAATTGGCATAAAAAAAGTTGAACAGATTTTTGTATTATTCTCTCGTATCTTTTTTCTTCAATTGATAAAAGTGACTGAATACCTGTGAAGTGAAATGGAATAAATTATCAACAACAACAAAAAAAATAAATAAATAAATAAATAATATGCATATCAAAACCGTATAGGACGTAATTTGCATTTCCTTTATAAGTAACAAATATTTTAGTTCTAATGACGTACAAATGGATAACAAACAAAAGGATTTGAACTCTAATTTTTTAAAATAAAGTGATTTTATAATGTTAAATGTTTGTGTATGTGTAACTTTATCTTTTAAAATAATTACAATAATAATTAATTGAGAATATAGTAATAAATAGTTATACTTTATTAATTATTTAAAATAACACAAAATTTTTTTTTTTTTAATTTTCCATAAAATCTAACGTTTTATGATAAAATTACAATAAAAAATAAAAATTTATATCTGATTTTATTTTATTTAAGCGCAATATATGTATTTATAGTGGTCTTTCTTTTCTTCACAAGGAATATTTCAAGTAATCAACAATATGAGAATCTTCGGTAGTCGGCGTTCAAAATTATTTGCGATGCAGTTGATGCTGAGGAAATAAAGACAGCAATATCAACAATTGTCAAATATCGAGAAATCGTTCATTAGCCTATTAAAACTAATTATAAGTACGGATAGGCGTATCGTATTAGTATGGGTAATATTTATTTACTTCGCCCAGTGGAAACAATAGTTGATAATTGACATACAACATAATTGACATATCAAAGATAAATATAGTATATTATTCACTTCGTTATATATAATTGTCCAATTAGTTGTTAATTAATGAATTTAACCACGACCAAAGTTAGGGAAAACATTATTGACTAATAAAATATGCTAGGTATTTTTTAATTTGAATATTATCTTCATGAACGTTATTGTGCATGACTCGGTTAGACACTAAATTTTATATGGCGATCCGACGGATCGTCGCGTTATTGCTTGTTGCTTCCTTTTTTATCTGTCGTATTCTTCTAATGATAAACTACAGCTACAGTAGTAGCTGGAACTCGTACTTCGAAGACAACATGTAAGAGCACTTATTTTTATAATCTGACCTATGATTTTGATAAAATTATAGAGCGTAACGTAGATAAAATGTTAATTATAAAAGTTTAAAGATAATATTGTACGGTAATTTCGACTAATCTCAATGAAAGTCAATTGTATCAAAACTTGCATCAACAGTGTTGAATTGTATATTTCTTAATGAATAACTAACAGATTTCTGCGAATTAATAAATAATGTAAAATGATATTCGACAATTTGTTAGCTAAAATTGTAAGAAAATTACCCACCATTTTCACGCGTTTTCAATAAAAAAAAAAAGATCGAGTATTGCATTTATGTATAAGTAGTAGACTAATAGCAATGCAGCGTATGAAACAAAAATTTATGATAGGAATATTGCCGCTCTCGATCGTCGAGAAAAGCGCTGACGATTTCGCTCGTAACCCTATCTCGACATGCCGGCAAATCTTCAATGGTAATACGCGAAGAGTTAAGATCTCCTTCCCCCGTCCGCTCTTCATACAACATACGCAGCATTGGCAACAGCAACATCGACAACAGGGCGCCTCCAATCCCGAAGGCTAAGGCGACTCGCGTCTTTGGGAGGCGAAAATTAAAAGAGTGGAAGGGAGGCGAGACCCCGTCGAGGCCGATGTACACGGCCGAACATACAGCTTGTTAAGCCGGCACCGGGTGGTTCCCTTTAGGCGCACGCGACTATGTGGCGCGTGTGCCCGTCTAGGCGACGAATACGGTGTCAACCGACGTCCTCGCGCACTTTTCAAAAAAAAAGAGGACTGGGCGAGGGGGACACTCGTCTGCTTGGCGGTTGACGCGAGCGAGTGCGGAGCCGGGGAGAGCCCCTTGCCAGCCTTTATCAGCGACGGCAATAATGAACAGTGCCGAGGATGGTAATAGACCGGGCGGGTAAAGAGAGAGAGAGAGAGAGAGAGAGAGAGAGAGAGAGAGAGAAAGGGGCGTGAGGGGAGAGTAGAAAGGATAGGCTCTCTTACGAGGATAATCCAGACGATTTTTTTAAGCACGTTTGCCACTCGCTCACGACTCGCCTTTTTACCTTAACGCCGTTGTTTCCTCGCGGTCGCACCCCATCGATACGTCACCACCGAACGATTGTTTTTGCTTTACTAAAATAATCGCACTTGATCATAAATAGCTGTCGCCAGGCTGAGATAGTAATTGGCTGCATTGCACGTACTGTTATTGTTTATTAAATATCTCGATATTACGAGATATTTAAGTATTTGTTGTATTTGTACGCTTTATTATTTTTATGAAACATTTCATGCTTGTCGAAGCAAAACAGTAATATGTTAAATTCGTTTGAAAAGTATTTTCTTGTTAGCTTTGAAGGAGTGTTAATTTATCATTCAAATTTTATTTATAATTTTAGAATCTTTAATTAGTACAATGCCTCCTGTACCGGTATTTATACATTTTAAATTTAATCGCAATCATTATATTTTTGTTACAAAAAATTTCTCTACGATTTAACGTCTACTGAATAAATGGCTAATTTGTTATAATTTTTTTAAAGTGATAATTAATTTTTAATTATTTTTACAAGTTACCATAAGCGATACACGTTAATTGATCTGCCTATGAAAACAAATGTGCAAAGCATATATACAATTGAATAATAATTAAAAAATGTACAACTTGAATTGTCCGTCGCTGAGTAGTTCTTTGTTAATTCGATTGATTTGTTATTTCATTTTAAAGACTATCGTTTGCCCATAATTTTGTTTTTGTTTTTCTTAACAAATAAATAACGAAATATTTTATTACATTAGTTACTGGGAAAAGTCAATTGTTTGTGTAAAGATATGATCGCAAAATTCAAAGAAATATAATATGAGAAATCGATGCTTTTCTAATAAATAAATCTCCTTCTAAATAAAGTAGACATTGACTAATTCTTTAATATATAGACATATTATATAAATTCTAGCAGGCGCGAATATATTTTAAAAGTATAGACGAATGTTACGATAATAATTTGTAATACTTATGACATGCTAAAGTCACTTTAACGCAGAAATAATCACCTATGGAAAAAAAATCCGTAAGAAGAAATATTACTTTTTGCACGCAGAAGATAATTATAGGTTTTCACGTCTGTCTAATCTTTTTCTCGGCTAACGTGCAAATTGAGAATGGAATTGATATTAATAGAATATGTTCTTTGAAAATTTTAATGTCTCCGATATTATGTCATTATTTTCATAGTTTAATAAGTTTTTCAGTTGCACAAGTGAATAAACAGCAACATTTCTTACTGTTCTTTTCCCTAACCGTAAAAGAACGTAGATCAAAGCGTCAGAAACATTCGGTTGACTGTTACGCTTTACCAAACGAAAATATGAAGGACAATCGTAAAATAAATTGATCGTAGACCTACAACGGTTAGTCTTGGACCAATTCTTTTGACATTACTGGACTCTCCTTACCTTTCTTGAGTCTCGTACAGATCATTGATGCATCTCCAGAGGGTCTCGGAGAGAACAGACGTGAATCTGTCAGTTTCACTGTTTGTACGCATCGAGAATCTATTTGAGAAACTAAATGTATAACAGTAATATTTAAATAGTATAAGAGAGAGAGAGAGAGAGAGAGAGAGAGAGAGAGAGAGAAAGTATAAAGGAAAAAATATATATGCGAATCAGAACAAATAAACGCTGGCATTGTCGAGATTCAACGACGCGTGTGAGCATTTATAATTTCAAGATAAATCTGGCAAGCTGTTTTAACTTTGAGTACTTTCTCCCCCCCCCCCCCCCCCCCCCCCCCCCCCTCCCTCCCTCCCTCTTATTCCCCACATACTCTCTCTCTCTCTCTCGTTCAATATGAATGAGAGATTGAAAAAAAACATAAAAATTTTGGGGAGTAATGCTTTTCTTCTGTTTATGAAAACAATTATTTGTTGAAAGTTCTGTATTATTTATAGATTTTGGATATCAAAAATATCTATTTATAATAATTTTTAATACAAATTTTGTATAAAAATACAATTTGTTAGAATTTTAAAAAGAGCAATGATTATATTTTTAATGATAAATACATCATACAAAGTATAATGAAAGAAAATACAGATAAAAGTGTGTGTAATGTTTGAAAATATATATATGTGTGTTATGTAATAATAATACTATAAATCATTAGAGTATTAAAATTTCAAGCATTTGTTTGAAATACTTTATCATGAGCTACTATCGCAAACTTTTATAAATTCATGGTTTTAAGTAAGTTATTATTATAATACATGTAATGGTAAAATTAGTGATTCATAAAATGCATAAAATATGATATATATTTATATTTAGAAAATTTTTCGATACAGTGGCAATTTATATAATTAGTCACTACTAAGTTAAATAGATTAAAAAAATTTAATAAATGTTTATGAATATTTTTTTATTACTGTATAAATTTTTCAATTCAGAAATATTTATCTAAAATGTTAATTTGCTCAATACTCTTCAATTGTAAATAAATAATAAATTAATGACAATAATAACAATAACAATACACCCATTAGTTTATGTTCTAAAATTAATTATAATTTTTTATACAAAATAGTTATTTGCAGATAAGCTAAAAAGCAAAGCTGTATATAATTTAATCGTAGATAATATTGAAAATAAACGATAGTGGAAGATAAGGAAAGTATATATATAAAAGTATAAAATTCTTTATATTCTTCTAATTACCTCCTATTATTTATGCTTTATTATTATTGTTTTAGAGTATTCTTAGGAATATTGTTTATACGAATTAATTATTATTGCATCCAATAGTTACGAGTACTATTGCTGTTCATTCGTTAGTTTGTATAGTTTTGCCGGGTGCGATCGGTGGCAAAAAAATTCACAATGATTTTTATTATTACAAGCTCTTATTTATTAAATAGTCTTTGTGAGAGAAAAAAAATCATATAATTAGAGAATAAACTGTGTTATTTTTAATTTTAATTAACATGCATAATATTTTCATTTCAAAATACAATGTTAAGAATTGGTGCACAATACATTATACTTGTGTCCGTTCAGAAGTATCATAAATCGTGCACTCATAAAGTAAAATATAACTAGTTACATGATAATAAAGATGATTATATTTTATAGGCTACTGTCGTAACTACATTTAATATTTATCGAAACTTATAAATACATGTACTAGGGCTCTGATCTTCAGTAAATCGTATGGTTTAATATTTAATTTTTAGCTACAATTCATTAAAAATGTTATAAATATCAAAAAGCACGCTTAAGTAATAGAAATAGTCTAATTGAATGTTTGCTAAAGTTATTTCTATATCTAAAAATATAAATATTTATAGAATGTAATAATAAAATATAATTCTTTTTAATTAATTGAGAAGGTACGACAATTCATGAGTAGAATTCATATTGTAAATCGCTGAAAACATGCTTTGTCTTTAATTTTAATATTTACTACGATACTTTTTTTTTTTTTTTTATAAGATATACATATTTTTATTAAAAAAAATTAATGGTTATACGATTAATTTATTTAATCGTATAGTACTTGTGCATTTTATGCTTTCTCAATAAGACAATAATATACGCGTATGAAAGTATTATTGCCGCGTGTCAGGCTAATCTCATTTATATTAAAATGTGCGTTTTAAATAAAAATATATGAGTTCATTTATATATATATATATATATATATATATAATTTGTCTTTGTTCGCTTTCTTTTTGCTTTTGTTTAATATAGTTCGAAAATATATATTTATTAATTCTACAAAAAATCGCGCTAACACGCTAACAAATAGTAAACAAATCAAATGACCGCTTACTCATAAAAATCGCATAAACTTCTTTTAAGTTGATCATATTAAAGTCGCCGTATAATTTACTTTTATTTTGCAGAAGAAAGATATATTGGATTTAAATGAACAAGGAGAACAATTAATGCCCTTCAATTGAAACACTCATTGCGAAGGCAATCATGTATTATTCAGGAGATTTTGTAAAGCATTGGATAATATAGAACGTGTAGAAATAATTTTCTTTTTGCATAATTCAAGGAGACGGTCGTGAAGAAGGATAGCACTTATTTGGCAATAGGACCTGCTCTATTAATAATTAACGAGCCTGGCGCAGGACGCGGCGATATCGAACGCGTCGATCAGCTTCGATCATCGGCGAACCTTAAATAATTATCGCGGCATAAGATCGAGGCCGCAGGGACGCCCCGCAATCGACTCCTTAACTCCAGCTAACCGCGGGATTATATTTAAATGAAGGAGCGGCGCGAAGTGTCGAGGGGAGGACCAAATGTCGCGATGGGAGGTCGCTAATATTAGTGGGCCATCAACACCGCTAAAAGCCCAGGCGGACCGACGACAGCTGACCGGACGCGCGGCCCGCGAGGCTTATAAACCACCGGACGATCCCCTCGCCCCCTTTTATTTTCCCGGTCGAGAGCGACGCGAGCGTCGCGACGCGGCGACGAGACCATCGCGAGCGCCGGAGAATTATTGGAGGAGTTTGCCTCACTAGCCCCCGAGGAACGCGAAGATGCGGGTCGGCGATTTCGCTCCCGAGGTTCGTGCGCGATCGCTTCAGCGGCTTTTTGTGAAAGAGCAACGGGAATGGGTGGTTGAAAGGTTTTATTACCGCAGTTCCAGCTGCTACTGTAATCCCCTTCGTCTTTACTCCCACTTCCTGAATTAGCCCAATTATTTTTTTATTTCATGAGCTCGAGACTCGTATGATTTTGGTTTGACATATAATAATAGAATAATTCATATATCTTTAATCCCGCGAGTCTCATAACTTCAGCAAACATTATGTAAATACTTAAGAAATTGTATGGTCGATAATTAGATTAAGTCACCATTAGATTAGTCTTAGTATCTGAAGCGATTGTAAATATATGTCAAGTTAGGCTTTAGTATGCTTTTATTACTTTTTAATAAATATGCATGAGAATTTGTTGTGCTATAATAGATAATGCAATGCAACAGTTACAAAATGTATATGTCAAAAATTGGAAATGCTTTCGCTTCAGCTAACATCTATTACTTCATTTTGGAATTTTGACGCTTGACCGAAGATATCTTTATAATAACGGACGATATTTATTTATATTTGAAATTTCTATTTATAAAACTGTAATTACAACAGCTATTGTTTACCATTTAAGTACTTATTATTATCATACTTCTATATACTTCTATACCAATATAACAATAATAATATACTCGTATGAATAAAATTTTAAAAATTTATTTTAAAACTATCAGCATTTATTTCATCATTATTATAAAACGATATGTTTACGTATGATTAAATAATTTAATGTTATAATTTTGAAAAATAAATATAATGATTATCAGTTTCTATGTTATTTTGCAATTAATTGATTCGACAAATTAATTGATTGGTTAGATTTTTACTTGAATAGAATATTTTTAATAATTACTTTAAAAGAAAGTGAAAGGAATTATTTGAAAAGCGCAATAAATCACAATAGTAAATGGCTCAATCAAGTCGATATTAATCATTCGTTTCGCAAATTAATAATTGTAAGACAAGATTTTCGTAAATATCAAATAATACGTGTCTACGGTCTCCAAAAATTCGATAAAATAGTTGAAAAGTTTAGGGACAAAGCTGCTCCGAGGCAACTTCAATTAAGAATGAACTAAATCCCCCTTTGATCAATAGATCACAGCCGTTGCTCATTTTCCGTCGAGCGACATGAGAATAAAGCTAAACGATAAAGCCAATGTAAAAAAGATTGAAATATCGCAGATCGGTCCCACAATTATCATGGGAATAGAACTCGGTGATATGGTAGTGGCATAGCGAGCGTGTCCTGCTACGTGTCCTGCTGACTTTTATAATACGCGTCTTTGCTCTTCTCTTCCCTAACCCCTACCCCCTATCCCCTACTCCCTACCCCCTACCCCCTCTCA
>NW_011948432.1:5303067-5315380 GCF_000503995.2 Ceratosolen solmsi marchali
CCTTCCCCACCCCCTCCCCCCTCCCCCTCCCCCTCCCTCCCTACCTCCCTCCTGAAACTCATGTCGTGTTTTTTGCCTCTTTCCGGGCTTGTCGCTTTTTTTCTGCTCCCATGACATTTCGTTGGCTTCCGAGAAGTTTCTGTGCACCGCGAGTGTCACTCCGCTGGAGGAGACCAATTTTACCCACTTTTCACTTTCTAAATCATCGCCGCGCGATTCTATTTTAATTATTCGTTAGGGAGAATTCTCGCACCGTGCGCACATTTGTAACTCCCCGTTGATTTATTTGATAATGAAACGTTCGAGATGCGCCATTACGGTAAACCCATTTATTATTAAGAACAATTTATACTCAATGTTAATTCGCTTTGTTTTTATTGATTATTAGTGGATGTGGATACACCTGGAATTTATTGATTAAATTATCTGTCAGTCCGCTAGTCGAAAGTGATGTTTTTTTTTTTCTGTATATTACAGACGATATGACTTTTATTATTAATCACATAGTTAATGTGCCGAAACAATAAATAGTAATAAATAAAATATTATTTACAAACACAAAGTATTAGGAAAAAAATATTAATCTTTTCTTGGTTTATTCAAGAAATCTTTTACCAGAACTTGTTATTATACAATTATACTTTTTTTTTTTTTTTTTTTTTTTTTTTTTTTTTTTTTTTTTTTTTTGTTAAATCACTTACTAGACTATTAAATAACATAAAAGTAAATTTAATTAATAAATAAAGGTTTACAATTAGCATATCAGGGTTTTAAGGAATCATTATGACTACTATATTTATATAGCATTGTTGTTATCACTAAATCAACTTAATTTCGACGAAAGCGCACGTCCACATTATATTATTTTAAAACTGTAATGCAATAATAAAACTACTTTATATATCACATAACACGATTCTCCAGTTCGTTTCTTTACTTTTTTTTTTCTCCGATACTAAATACCAAACTGTAAAAAGTGCATCATCGTAAATAAAGATTTTTCCCAATGTCAAGAAAAAATCCTCATTTTTCCACGTTCCTATTCATTTTTGTCAAAAAATTCGATAAATTTCATTTGACCATAGCTTTTTTTCTCCTAATAATTTCATCAAATTCCTTTCACTAAGCATGAAGTTGAAACCTTCAACCCACCGCGAACCATTCACACAATACAGAATAGTGCAACTTCTACGAAAGTCCGGAACATCGGATAAATATAATGCAAGAATATGAAAGAGAAATTTCGTTGGAGGGTAAATCGCGTTTGAGAAGTAATGGCAAGTACCTACCGTATCATTTTTTTCTTCATGCATTTATCATGTACAGCGTGATGTGTATGTGTACGTTTCAGAAGTAAAGTATACGTAGCCGTGAAGGTAAGATTTATTGGACGCTGCGGGGAACCATCGGATTTCAATTAAAGCTCGCTAAAATAAATTTCATGAAAAAATCTTTATTGTCGAGTTTGTATTACTTGAAGTAACGTAAACTTATATATAATTCCTTAAACTATGATGCAATTTATGCTCTAATTTAAATTTTTTGTTTTGTCAAGCTAGACATTAAACAAGTTAGATCAACGAATTAAATAAAAAATGTTTAGTAGTCATAATACGTAACAGAAAGAAAAATAACAAAAAGCTGAAAGTTAAAAATATAACTTAGCTTCTAAAGTAATTGCTTTAGATTCGAGTGGTTTAATGGAAAACCTTTTATATATATCCTAAAATAGTTATTTGCCTATTTATAGAGTTGAATAAAATTTGGTTAAAAATGTTAATACTGCATAATAATGTTTTAATGAAAGTATATAAATAATTACATGTTATTTCTTTTTATAAAACAAATAGATATATATATACACACATTCTATTCGAAAAAACAAAATGATCACAATGATAGATAATAATAATACTAGGCATATAAAAGCTATTTTTATTTTTTTCCCATAACAATCGAAAGTTCGGTAATGAAATGTTTAAAAATTTTTATGCGTTTCATATAATTCAATGACGTAATCAAAATTTTACGCCTTACAACTCATTCAGCCATACATATAAAACATGCTCAATAAAGATTTTACTAGTTTCTCAAAAATTACGAATAATTTTTCATATAAATCAATGTTTTCATTTTGTTTTTATGTTTAATGTGCGCTACAGTCTATCTTTTCAAAGCTTTTAAAATACATGTTATACCTTTACCAAGTTTAACATTATAATTAAGTTTCGATAATTGATTTTGATATCCTCTGATAAATTTTACAAGCCAACAGCACTAATAGCCTTCTTAGCCATTTAATGATAACGACTATTGCACAAAGAAAAACTAAACCTTAATTTACCTATAAAGCAACGAATTCGTAATTTTTACTTAATTTTTATAAGTAAATTATTTTGTCTTCATTACATTGTCGAAGTAAAAAGGAATATGAAAAGAGATTAAAAAATCTACTAAATTTCTAGTAGAAACAGCGGTCAATTAAGCAATAAATAAAATTCACATATTTTTAATAAAAGTCCCATACTTCACTTTGAAAATAGAAGGCACAACGTCAACTTTTTTTTTTTATCCTAATTCGTAAGCACGAGGGGATGAATAAAAGGCGCAATTCATAGTTCTTCCACTGCGAGAAAATTGAATTCATGAACCAAAATTGCTTGCCTACAAGTTGAGTTTTAATCATTTATTTTGTTTCTACTATTATTATTATTATTATTGTTTTGAATGATTAAGCAACGAATTGCTGAACAATGTTTCATTTGCATTAGCCAACGGCAATTGTTACATATGTCTACTGTTAAATATACTATATAAATATTAAATTTGATTATTATCAGTTAAATAATAATGTTAAATTAGAAGAAAAGAAAATTTTAAATAAAAATATATTGCACGATGAAAAAATGTATTAAATTGCTGTCGAAGAATAAATAAATCTAAAACTATGTTATATACCAAGTTACACGTATAGGATGAAATTGTTATTGTATTCTTATTTCTTGTTAAACAAAATAGAAAACAACTTCTTTCTTTTACCTTTGAAATAAATAGATAAAATTTTAATTACATTTCTCAACAAAAATAATATAAAAATCCATCATAATTAATCGAATAAAGTGCATTATTATAATATTTCATTATTTAGAAAAATTATTTGTAATTAATTATTTAATGATTTGATAAAGATTTTTAATTACAGTATATTATTTTCTCATAAGCATTAGACTTTTCTACAATCATGATTAATTATCAATTTTCAATAACAGTATTTTTTAACAATATTAATGCAAACAGGAAAAGAAAGATCAAGGAACTGAAAAACATATTATAGGAAAAATGTTATAGGAAATAATTAAAAAATAGAAATAAAAATGTTTTAAAATTTTTCTTTACTCTATTCAATGAAGTGTTTATTTTCATGTAAAATATATAACAATAAATTGGTTTGAATAGCTATTATTTTCACTACAAAGAGATAAAGATGAAGAGAGAGAGAGAGAGAGAGAGAGAGAGAGAGAGAGCGCGAGAGAGAGAGAGAGCGCGAGAGAGAGAGAGAGCGAGAGAGAGAGAGAGTATAGATCGAAATTACATTGAAGTATAGATATGAAAAAAAAAAAGTACAATTTTCCACACTATCTTGAAATAAGCTATAAAATTTGTGCCAATGACTCCGATGTTTTTACATTTGATAAATATACTTATATATCGCATATAAAAGGTTCACGATCCATCGTGATGCTGCACATATTTTTTCTATACGTCCGTACCAGTGTGCGTGCAAACATTGCTGGAGTTCCTCAACGCGAGCCTTCCAAAGCAGTGCATCGAACGATCTTTAATCATCGTCCCATCTTGCCTTCATCGACTTGTGATCCTTAAGGTATTATAATTCGACAAAGCCGAGGGGAATTCATCTTCGTCCCCGGCGGCACAACAATTAACGTGCAATCACGAACATTAACTTCTCTTCTTAGCGTTTCTTCCTCGTTTTTCGCACCAATCTATAAGCAATAGCCCGCATTTCGGCTAAATTAAAGAACTCTTTAATACTTGAGTAGCATTTCATAATGACTAATGCCGATATGTCTTGGTTGATTTCAGTCCGTCAATCCATTCACTCGAATCTTGACGAATCATTTTTTTAACAAGCATGATACTTAGATATTCTTAATTGGTCGTCTTTAAATCTTTGATTAAGGAACGTGATATCGGTCATCTCATGATTTTAATATTTTTGAAAACTTCCCTGTATTTATAACAATTGCTTTTGATGGATCGTGGATAATAGATTTTAGTGAAATAGAAAATGATTAATTTTGGGAGGCTGTATAAGTGGTTATATAAGAATTTTTTTTTAATTTCAATGTCTTTGATGTCCAATTAATATTTTAATAAACAAAATGTAATTAATTACAGTTAATTAAAAACTAATGAATTATGTGCAATATAATAAAATTATTGAATTTTACAACGTTTTATTGCATCTAAATAAGATCACTTTATTCATTTACTGTAATACATTTACCGTGCCAAAACAAAAAAAAAAACAAAAAAAAAAAAACAAAAAAAAAAAAACCAAAAAAAAACAATCAAAAAAAAAAACAAAAAAAAGTGGAATTAATATAACAAAAATAATAAAATTAAATAAAACGATTTCTTTCAAAGGCTGAAATTTCTTAATTATAAAAATTAATAATAAAAAATACTCATATAAATCATTCGTGAAATTTAATCAATTTCTTCGTCAATATGATTAATTGAAAAAATAATTTTTACTCTATAAATTGCATTATCAAGAATATATTAGTATATTAAAATGAAAACTTATATATGTGTGTACATATATGTGATAAATTTTATACATTTGTTTTATTCTTGTTTAATTGTAATTCATAAATTCATTCGCGTTTTGGTCATAATCGAAAAATTAATAGTCATTTAGGATGGAAAAATCTATCCAATCGTAATAAGCATACGGAATAGAATTATATAATAGTAACAATATCAGTCGCCACTAGCATTAAGTCAATAATTAACGCAGGCCTTTCCTCATAAATAATGCATTTAATTTGTGCCAATCCATTTATGAGGTTTTCGCATCAAATGAAGCCGCCACAAACCCAATATCCATTGCCGATGAGTACGAAGTTTTTCCTTGCTATAATTTTTCAGATCATCCCAAAGAGCGGCAAAAGCCTTGTACGCTCGAATAGCGCAACATCATCTCAAATAAGGAGAAAGTATACGAGGGAAAAAGATCGTTATGCACGAACGTCTGCCGCGGCCAACTAGGAACTTCGCAGGAGAATGAAATTTCGCACACAGATACTCGACGGTCACGCGCTCAAAAATTAACGGAGATTCATACGCTTACCATCGGCGTTGATGCAAAGATACCTTGTCCCTCATCCCCCAACCCCCTATCATTCCTATTCCCATTCCCATTTACCCAAGGTGACGTACGAACGATAAAAAGAACTGAACTTTTACTTTTAATTAGATTGCGTCACGCTGGTCACCGTTTGGTTAATCGCATCGGCGTGACAACTTGCACCTACCCTCGAGGGGCTTTCAATTTCGATTGAGAGAGAGAGAGAGAGAGAGAGAGAGAGAGAGAGAGAGATTTAAGGCGTCACGGATAATTAACGGAGCTAACGTCTCTAAGGTTGATTTACGAGAAAGCGCATGTGTCGCACCTGACTCCTCGTGCATAATTAAAATATGGGAAATTGTCGAACTATCGCATGTATTTTCTTACTTTATGACGGAGGGATGGGGGAAAGGTGAGAAACGTCAAATACTATTGAATGTCTCGGTAAGAACAATGGATGATTATGTAAAATAAACGAATTGTCAAGCAATTTATTGCAGAAATGTAATTCGACCAATTAAGGAAATATTAGTTAACATCTATTATCGAAAACACACGTTACGCTTAATTAATTTAAGAAAAATATAATTAAGTAGATTAACAATTATTATCAAGAAATATAACGTGGTATTAAGATATTTACGAGATATTCATAAGATTGTATATAATAAACAAGTGTATATCAAGTATTGAATAGATTTTATTATCGATTACTATGGTTACATAAACAACAGTTGGCGATTATATAATATTGATAAAAGAGCTACACAGAAAGTAAAAATAGTTAATTTGTACATATAAGTTTTTACCATTATTATAACTTTTATATATAAACGATAAATAATCAGTACTGGTTTCAATAATTGTTGAGCAAAATAATTCTTAGAAAATTTTGGATCATCCAAATATAAAATTTTCTTTAATTGGATAAATGTAATTCCTCATAAGTCTATTACTGTGAATACTAATATTTATTATTCAATATATATTGAGTTGCTTATACAATTAATTTGATATATTTTGACTAAAGGGCAGCAATTAATTCAACATTGTTCAATGATTATTGAAAAATACACATTTATCGTAATAGTTAAGCTAATTTTAAAACAGTTATAGGTGTTTTATTAAAAATTAATTTTCAGGATGAAAACAATCTGACAGAAGGAATTATTTTTACTCGTGACGTACTACTTTCTAATTTGAAATTATATGATATTACACCAATCAGAAATATATCTTTTAACTGCTTCTGATAAAAATTAAGTATCGATCAATCAAAACGTTAATTAATTTTTAAATTACTTACACCTGACTCATCAAAAATCTATAAAATTCTACTCATTTATACATCATTTAGTAGTTTAATAAAAATTAATATGAATTATTTTATTTTTAATATAATCGGCGTATATTATTTTTTAACTTAATAATAAATAATTCTCAATTATTGTTGAATGATATTATTATATTGAGAAAGATCTTTTTTATTTTTTAAGTTTGTTTCTTATAGTCGCACAACACAAGAATCCAAGATTTATTTGTAATATTACTTACAAAATCATTTAGAGTCTAATGAATTTTGCCCGAATAAATCAATATACGAGATTTAAAAATATTAACGTCTACATTGACATTATCATTAATAATAATCTAATACGTCGAGATGGTATATAACACATGGAATATATATATATATATATATGTATATATATATATACACAATTATTTATATTCGACCTTATTAAATGAAATTATTAATATTTTAAATAGAATATATTTTTAAATGTCTCGACAAGTGATTTTATAACTGCTAGAGAATAAATTATATTTTTCATAAATCATTAACAATTACAATTCATTCGTCAAGCTGACAAATTCTTTTATTTTTAGTTAGAATTTCATCGAATATACAATAACAAAACTCATACATGTTTAAGTTCTTGACAAACTACATTCTTTCTGCATAGATGTAATTCTCGAAAATCTCATAAAGCCGTTCGATCTGAATAAATTATATTGTAAATAGATCGGTAAAAAAATATCTTCTTAAACTAAATGACTATGCTTTTTCGGATTTTTACAAGTCCATGGATCAATCGTATTTTTTTAAAAACAATTTATTGCTAATTTAATAGAGACAATCAATATTATACTGAATTTTCAAAAATTTGAGAACTTTAATATTATATTTTAATAATTTTGTTTTATTATTTATTATCAATTATATGTGGAGTTAGTTTAAATTATTTTTAAAGTTGTCTTATTAAAAAAAAAAAAATTAGAATAGAATAGAATTAACATATTATATTACTTCATTTGAATTCATTTTAAATAATAGACAGAAAGAGTTAACAATTTTGTTTTTAATTTACTCGTTTAACTAAGACATTTGTAATAGTTTATTATTATTACCAAACATTTAGAAATATGATCGTACGTATGGTTACAAATTACATTAAATAAGATAATGACAATTTTATTCCCAAACATATTAATTAGGATAATAATTTTATATAACATAAAATTATAAGTTAATAAATAAAATTTATCATAACACAACGATATAACATAATAAGTTAACATATATTGGACATAATTAAGATTTCAAAATACTTGAAGATTTTGCTTGTTTCATTAGATATATTTACCACTTATCTACTAAATTAATTTCATTCAATTTATAATGAATTAAAACAAATACATTATTTAATTATCAATGAAAATAATATTTATTCATTTATATGGAAATTAATTCACATGGACTTACTTTCAATGTAAAATGTTTACGAAGCTGCAATAAGTATCTTTATAATTATTTGCGATACACTAAATAGATTTTGTGCACTCGATAAATAAATTAAAATATTTTTAACTGCTAACACATCGTGTACTTGTCTGAAAAGGGTTTATTGTAAGAAGTTGTAACATCTGGTAATACGATAAATTTTAACGGTAGCAATAAGGAATATTATTATACATATTCATAAGATCTGTATAAAAATTGTAAATTGTTTTACATTAATACACTTTCATTTTTATTCTGGACATTTAGCAGGTAAATTTATTATTTTGATAATTTAAAGATTTTTTAAAAATACTTTAAAGAAGTTCGTTCTTGTACCATTCCGATGATATAGAATAAAAAAAATTAAAATATTATTGTCATATTAATTATGTTAAATTAGATAATAAGAAAAAACAAATGCCCGCATTTGATTGAAAAAAGATTAGAAGATTAAAATAGTATTCGAGTAGTATTATAAACAGAATGATATTCTGTATTTGTAAAAATCAATAAGCGTCATACTATCGACACAATCTTCTCATTATTAATAACTATGTTTAAAATATTCAACAAATATATATATATATATATATATATATATATATATATATATCTCATATAACACATTTTATTTATAATTCATATACAATCATAAGCAATTTTAATACAATTTTTTAATGGTTTTATATAATATGATAAAAAATATTAATACGATATATTCAAATAAGCACAGAATATTAATTATTAATTTTGTAATACGAAAGAATCAAGTAGAAAAGATAATTTACTGAATGCTCACAAAAATTTTAGCACTCCTTTCATTAATCAATTAATTGTTCGTATATATTATAAAAATTTAACAATATAGTTGTAAATTATTTAAAGTGAATTCATTAAAGAAATATAAACTAGTATTCATTTTATTTTGATCGATTGCTGATTAAAAGCGACTATTGCGTAAATACAAGAATACCAATATTAAAATGAAGTAGAGTGAGGACAATGTATCGATATTGTCTAAAGGATATACAAGAGACGAAGACAATAACGTTAATGCAATGTCACGCATGCATCCGCTGATTAATATGTAGCCTTCAAGTAAACGAGGAGTCAAATAAATTCACGGACGAAGTAAAATGTTCTCTCGAGCGGTCGTCGACAGCATCATTTTCTAGGGGAATTAACCCACGTAAAATTATCCTCGCTCCGTCATCCCAAGAAAAGAAATAGTGAGTGCTGTCGGCAAAGGTGTACAAATGCGATTTAGAAAAAGCACGAGGATGAAGTATGGTCAAAAAAGAACGAAGGAAGGACGAAAATAAGGGAATAAAGAAGGCGGAAGGAATCCAGTCCAAGCGAAGCTTTCTCCGACGCTAATTGGCGGGGATGACGTATGGCCCTTGTAATTGGCCGAATGAGCAAAAATCTCACTGCCAAGACTACGCTATGCCAAGTGCGCAAACGCGTGATAAAGATTCGCTCTTACTCCCTTCACTCTCGCCATCCGTGGCCTTCCTCTAGACCTTCGGCAAAGCCCTTTTAATTAAGCATATGCGTCCCTCTATAAAAGTCAATGGCACATCCTAGAAACACGGTATCCTACCATGCGGATAACACATGGGTTGAGTTCAAATAAGGATGGTGAAGATTATAAATGACATTTATTTTAATCGAAATCCCATACTATGAGCAATGATAATGATCAGCAATTTGATAATGTCGATACAAAATTATTGTACATTTCTGCCCAACCTTCAATCCACAAATATTAACATATGTGCACTGTACCTTCTCCCTTAAATTATCGTAAAACACAATTTGGCTATTTATCAATAAACTCTAAAAAATATTCCTATAAAATAATTATCATATATTAACAACATACAACCACGTAATCGGTAATAATGTATCGGTACAAATATCATTCGTATGAATGACATTCGAATTAAAGGCCGAATAATACTAGGGAAATGGGTCGTGCATGGGGTGAGTGACATGTCGGAGTGGCAAACATAATGTTTGACACCTCGAACGGCGGTGGCGGCGGGGCTTGCCGAGGAGACAAGATGCCCCGGAGGAATGAGGAAGCGCGCGAGCGGAAACGGGGCGCAGCTACCGCCGTCGAGGGGGAGGCAATGATAAAAAGAAAAGGCTCTCATAAATATTCATGGGGGCGCGAACGTTTGCGGCCCGTCGTCGCAAGGGGCGGCTGTGCGATTCGGTCGTGGTGGCCCAGCGGCCGTGGTGGGGGGTGGCGGCTGGTGGAGAAACGAAGAAAGTCAGTCGGTGCACTCGGACGCACCCCAGGGACTTTGGCTCAACGTCGGTGAGCGCGAGCAGCCACCGCATGTTGCGCCGCTTTCCCCCGTCGGCAAGGTTATCCGCCGTCTCGGCTTGCTGGTCCTCGCGATAAAATGCAAGTAGCCTTTATCGCGGCGCTGGTCTATAAAACGCGTAATTAAGCTTGGTGCTTGTAACGTAACGGGCGTTTCTTTAATATTGAATTCCGAGCGAATTGTCGCTCGTAGGTGCGTGACGAGAAACAAAATGGAAAAAATTCCAGTGGGATAGAGAGAGAGAGAGAGAGAGAGAGAGAGAGAAAGAGAGAGAGAGAGAGACCCATGGTAATGCGAGAAAAGCGCTCTCGCTCTACGACTCACGCGTGCCGAGGACAATGGCCGATATGCCGTAAGGTAAGGCGGCTGGCTACCAGGATTATGCATTGAAGAAAACAGGCGACTCAAGCTCCAGCTGTCCGGTTAAACAGTCGAGGAGTTTATCCGCGGATCGCGGGCGGATAGTCAGAAAAAGCGTCGATCTCATCGCGTCGAGCCCCGATTAATCTGGTCGGCACTTCGAGCGTCACGCAATCCTACCCCTCGTAAGGCACTCGATCCCCCTCTCCCGCCCGCTACCCGACAACGAGTCACGACTTTGCGCGCGTGTACTTACCTCGTAACGGCGGATTGTGGGGAGGTGCAATGTGCGACCCCCTCCCGTTCCCTCCTGATCCATCTGCCTCCTCCTGTCACACTTCTCTGGCTATTCGTAACGCGGGCCAAGCGGTTGAGAGTAATTAGGCATCCCTGCCGTACTCGAGCTACCTATTGCCCATTCGCCTTAGCTGTCTTGTCTTAGCTGACAGACTTTCCGTCGCCTTCTGACATTAGGATGGAAAACAATATCAGCTGAAATACATCGGCACGCTCATTGTCGAGATCGTCGCTTATTAACTGCAAGTCTGTCTCTCTCAGGTTAAACAAGCTAATTTTATCTTTGGAATTATATGTAAAACGAGGTTGGATTAGCCGATACTACAATTCATAGTATAATCGTAATGATATTAGATATTCGCAAGAAACATCGGATGTAGACATTATCATGGCTACGCAATATCGATGGCTATTTTATCTTTTTTACCTTTCATCTTTCAAGATATTCAAAATTGGATTACTTTATTCAAACGTCACTCGGATTTGCGAAGAGCACGGGGCCTTGCACCCTTGCTGCGTAGATAATTAGTGAGATTAACCTTCAATTCACAATAGCTTCCTCGTAATAAAGGACCAAGACTTTATTACCGTCATCACACACGCACCAAGGATAACTTTTCTGCGTATATAATAAAAGTTTGAACAAAATTTCACGCTATTAAAGCAGATAATTATACTTTATGGTACAGGCGATATTACCGTAGGGTCGAATGCACTCGTGAGTTCGTGTTTGGACAGACGATGGATGTGCATTTTGTCACAATTATTGGCCTTACGACGAAATACGGTAATTATACGTCGCGATCTTATAAAAGAGATGGAGAATTATCAAATTAAAACGTTTGGAAAATATGACATTACAACGAATAATTGAGGGGACGATCGCTCGATTATTCTTTATCGTCGTACGTGTGCCGATGTGTGCTGTGCATGAAACTGTGCACTTTCGTTTATTTAATGGAGATATACACTTTTCTTAGTTTTTTGAAGCAACCCTTACACTTTTCCCCAGAGAAAACAATGTCTCCCTCCCCTTTGGCTTTTTATTGTTTCGATACGCTGTTGCATATGCTCGATCTTCCAGCTTGTTGAAAACAGATACTGTCGAGGGAAGAATATCAGCTTTAATAAAGGAGAAAGAGAGAGAGAGAGAGAGAGAGA
>NW_011948469.1:0-3389 GCF_000503995.2 Ceratosolen solmsi marchali
TTGTAGATGTAGAGGACATCAGTGGCTTCAAATATTCTAAAGTTCGTGTGATTTCAATCATAAACTTCTGAATAATTTATGGTAATAGCATAGAATATGGGCAACAAATACTAGCGTCCTAATAGCCCAATCCTTCCCAAATTCTTTGTAGATGTAGAGGACATCAGTGGCTTCAAATATTCTAAAGTTCGTGTGATTTCAATCATAAACTTCTGAATAATTTATGGTAATAGCATAGAATATGGGCAACAAATACTAGCGTCCTAATAGCCCAATCCTTCCCAAATTCTTTGTAGATGTAGAGGACATCAGTGGCTTCAAATATTCTAAAGTTCGTGTGATTTCAATCATAAACTTCTGAATAATTTATGGTAATAGCATAGAATATGGGCAACAAATACTAGCGTCCTAATAGCCCAATCCTTCCCAAATTCTTTGTAGATGTAGAGGACATCAGTGGCTTCAAATATTCTAAAGTTCGTGTGATTTCAATCATAAACTTCTGAATAATTTATGGTAATAGCATAGAATATGGGCAACAAATACTAGCGTCCTAATAGCCCAATCCTTCCCAAATTCTTTGTAGATGTAGAGGACATCAGTGGCTTCAAATATTCTAAAGTTCGTGTGATTTCAATCATAAACTTCTGAATAATTTATGGTAATAGCATAGAATATGGGCAACAAATACTAGCGTCCTAATAGCCCAATCCTTCCCAAATTCTTTGTAGATGTAGAGGACATCAGTGGCTTCAAATATTCTAAAGTTCGTGTGATTTCAATCATAAACTTCTGAATAATTTATGGTAATAGCATAGAATATGGGCAACAAATACTAGCGTCCTAATAGCCCAATCCTTCCCAAATTCTTTGTAGATGTAGAGGACATCAGTGGCTTCAAATATTCTAAAGTTCGTGTGATTTCAATCATAAACTTCTGAATAATTTATGGTAATAGCATAGAATATGGGCAACAAATACTAGCGTCCTAATAGCCCAATCCTTCCCAAATTCTTTGTAGATGTAGAGCATGGGGAGGACATCAGTGCCTACAAATATCCTAAAGAACGAGTGATTTCAGACATAAACTTCCGAAAAATTAAAGGTAATTGCAAGTGATATGTGCAACAAACACTGGCGACCTAATAGCCCGATTCCTCCCAAATTTTTTGTGCATGGGAAGGACATCAGTGGCTACAAATATCCTAAAGTACGAGTGATTTCCGAAATAAACTTCTGAATAGTTTGAGGTAATAGCATAGGGTATGGGCAACAAATACTGGCGACCTAATAGCCCTATTCCACCCAATTTTTTTGCGCATGTGGAGGACAGCACAGGCTACAAATATCCTAAAGAACGAGTAATTTCAGACATAAACTTCCAAAAAATTGAAGGTAATTGCAACGGATATGTGCAACAAACACTGGCGACCTAATAGTCCGATCCTTCCTAAATTTTTTGTACATGTCAAGGACATGAGTGGCTGCAAATATCCTATAGTACTAGTGATTTAAGTGATAAACTTCCGAATAATTTAAGGTAATAGAATAGGGTATGGGATACAAAAACTGGCGATCTAATATCCTCAAACCTCCCAAATTTTTTGTGCATGTGGAGGACATCAGTGGTTGCAAATATCCGAAATACGACTGATTTCAGTCATAAACTTCCAAAAAATAAAAGGTAATAGCATAGGGTATGGGCTACAAATACTGGCGACCTAGTAGTCCGATCCTTCCGAAAATTTTTGTGATTGTAGAGGACATCAGTGGCTGCAAATATCCTAAAGTACGAGTGATTTCAGTCATAAATTTCTGAATAATTTAAGGTAATTGCATAGAATTTGGGCAAAAAATACTGGCGACCAAATAGTCCGATCCTTCCCAAATTCTTTGTACATGTAGAGGACATCAGTGGCTACAAATATCCTAAAGTACGAGTGATTTTAGTCATAATCTTCCGGATAATTAACGGTAATAGCATAGGATTTGGGCAACAAATACTGGCCACCTAATAGCCCGAGTCCTCCCATATTTTTTGTGCATGTGGAGATCAGTGGCTACAAATATCCTAAAGAACGAGTGATTTCAGTCATAAACTTCTGAATAGTTTAAGGTAATAGCATAGGATTTGGGCAACAAATACTCGCGATCTAATAGTCCGATCCTACGATCTCTCGATTTTGGTATCGATCATTAGACCGCCCGATTTGTCACCGAAACGTGTGAAATTTTATAGAAATGGCGAAAAGATTATGACGCGAATCGCTCATAATCAGAGTGATTCGTAGCAATTGATCCCTACATTAACCGCCATATTAGGATCGATGGGGCTGTTAGGTCGCACGAATTTGCCACCGAAACACTGGAATATTTCATAAAATGAAGAGAAGTTACGACTCCAATCGTTCCTAATCAGAATCATTTTGTAGCTACTGTTGCCCCCTATATTCACTGCTATTTTAGGATCAATGGGAAAATATTGCAATTTCATAAAAATGAGAAATATTTATGACCCGCATCGCTCCTAATCAGTGTCTTCTGTAGCCACTATTTGCTACAATATCAACCTCCATTTGGTATGTATCGGGCCATTAGGCCTCACGCAATTGCCATATAAGCAATTATAAGCAAAATAAGATTTCATCGTAATGGCCCAAAGTTTCTGAGTCGATTCTTTCCTAATCATTGTCGTTGGTAGCCACTATAGGCCCACACACAAACATTTTAATAGCGATAGTGCTATTAGGTCGCCTGTATTTGTCTCCTAAACAGTGAGCGATTTCTTTAAAATGGCGATAAGTGTTTGACCCGTTTCTCATACGTCATTTATAACCACTATGGGCCTCTAAAACCATATTCACCTTCATTTTGGAATCGATCAGACCATTAAATCGTCGGCTTATGGCATTGAAACGCAGAGCGATTTTATAAAAAAGGTGGGAAATTTATGTCTTCAATCGCTTGTACTCTGGACCAAATCTAGAATTCATAAATTCGCATTTACCGCCAGTTTTGAATTGATTGTACAATTCAGTCTCTCGCATTTTGCATAGAATCACCGAAATATTTTATAAAACATACTGGATATTAATATCATTTTGTTCGAAATTGCGAGACCTTTTTTTAATGCAATAAAACATCTGGCAACTAACATTGTAAAATTTGTATTTAGATTTCAAAACTTTCTTGCTCGCAATTATCTAGCACTATTGTCATAAAACATCTGGAAAAACAATACAATAAACATGGGAAAAACCCACTCAGTTTGTCATAGGTACGATCTCGCTCCACTCGGTAATTACTTCAAGCATTCTGTCGAGCGGATCTACGAGGACCTGCCTCCCCCCCCCCCCCTTACGCTGTCCCCACATAGAGCACAGGAAACG
>NW_011948469.1:3406-67595 GCF_000503995.2 Ceratosolen solmsi marchali
CAGCCGACGGGGGCCCCCCCCCCCCCCCCCCCCTTACGCTGTCACCAGATGCGTCAGCGGCAACGAGAGGTTTTCTTGCCATGAAGACCAAGAAACGACTAGGCCTTAATTAACTATGAAGCCACGAGAGGCGCTTTCCGCGCTCTGCAAGGGAGAAGTCTCTGATTGGACGAAAAATACGGAAAGGGGTTCAAGTAAAGTTCATGGTCAGCAAATGTATTTAAGGGGCGCATGTTTCAATATTCATCACTCTCGATATAGTTCTTATTCAAATATGTCAAGTGAAAGTCCATTAACGCTGTCAAGGGAACAGTAGTTATAAGTCCTGGACGAACGATGACATACTTACATATATACTTATATTACGTCCACTAACGTAGTTCAAGAAACCGTCGTTATATGTTCAAAAGGAGCGACGACTTCCACTTATCGGATTGTCCATTAACACTGTTCATGGCAACAGTAATTACACGTTCCAGCAGTAAGACGACATATTCCCGTATGTCCATTAACGCAGTTCAAGAAACATTCGTTACAAGTTCAAAGGGGGCGACGACAATCCGCATATCAGAGTCCGGAGACGAGTCAACAATTAGTCTTCGTAAGTAATATCACCACTACAGTAATTAAATAAAACTTAAGATTCAGAATACGTCTCCAACAATCCACGACGAAGAAGAGGCTCTCACCAGAGAGACAGTGCGGAATAATTCCAAGCTCGTCGTCATGCTCGCATCATCTGATGCGGGACTTGTCGGCCTTTATCCACATTTTAGTGAAAAGTCTGACTCTTATGAATCCACAGCGTGCTATTCAGCGCTCACAGAAGACACAACAAGTAGCAGGTTGTGTCTTGTGTCTTGTATCTCTATCCAACACTTCATGAGGTACAAGCTCTTCAAACTCTTACTTACATCTGAATTTATTACAGTACACCAATATCAGGACAAGGTATGCTTGCTACGATACGACTATTTTTCTCTCATAACAACAGTTACATATGTCGCGCTACATACCAACCATAACCTCAATTACGTTCGTGCTCATCCAAACAGTGCGAGTGTCCACGAATCAAGCTTCGCGCCATTCGGCGCTCAAATTCAACCATCACGCTGCATAGATGAGTGTGTACATTAATCCACCACGAGAATTATTTCCATAATTAATAATAGTAATACTAGTTAACCTTGTCATCAATAAATAACAGAATAAACAGCATATACATCAGCCATATTTATTTTGAATTATTATAATATCCCTTCCACTTGTGATCTTTCATCGCTACCACACAACACCCGTGGTCTCTGAGTTGTCAACGGCATCAATTTGTATCCTTCGAACCGGCCTTGGTAAAATAATCCGGAACGGCGAATATATTTTGTACACATTTACTTATCTTAGATGTGTTTAACTCACCATTGCTCAGCTATTGTCATCGTGTTTGCATAAATATCCAAATTTTTGGTACATGAATAGTGACTGCACTTAGGCATTTCCAGTCATGACATTTGTACAAAATGTGTCCGATGATCCGACTCGTTTTGCCAAGACCAAGAAGAAGATATAAAGGTTCGAAGGACCAAAATTGTTTATGTAAACAACTCAAACACCAGGAGATGTTATGTACTAGTGATGTGCAGGCAAGTGGAATGGATAGTGTAATTAATTCTGTGTTGCAATAATGATGGGATAGCCGGAGCCACCAGGCAGTATTAGCGACCTCTTCGCTAGAATCAAGTTGTAGAGGACTGATCGATAATGTCAGCAATTTGTCGTAATAATAATAAATGATAAATAGATTGCTGTTGATGCCAGATTATACCGACGCCCTCAATGCGGTCTGACAAGAGTCAATTGCGGAAGGTACACTGCTAGCTGGTCAGCAAATAATAATATAAACAAAATGAGTATACCTTGCACGGATTACCGTAGACAGACGTATAGAACTTTCCAATGTATGACTTGCACTACTTCACTTTGACTCACTCAACAAAACTAATTTGTTTCGACGTACGCTGCTCTATATATATGATTGCGTAGTTTCAGAGTCTGCAATTCTAGGAAATTCTGTCAAATTCTCAGAGTGAGCTTCAGTCGGTATGAGAATCTTCCTCAGATGCAATGCGGATAAATTGTAAGGCTTTCTTAGGCAAAGGCTTTAACGTTTATCGAGAATTTTCGTAGCGAATTGTAATGCATTTAAATTTCATGGAATAAATTTTGATTGATGGGTGCGTCAATCTTGAATACCTACTCTTATGAAAAATAAACTTGACTTTTCAGAAATTGCAACAGCATGAAAATTACCAGACACTTACAGTAGTTAAAATGTAGACGTTAACATTGAAATATATTCTACACGTTTAAAACCAAATACTGACAATAATAAATTGCTCAAGGTTGAATTTCAATAATTTATAATTATTTATTTTTTGTTTTATATTTAGTTTATATAACTGAAATCAAAACTTATATTTTAATATATTTATCATTTTACAAGTTATAAATTGTAATTTATTATACAAGAAAATGTTAACATTTAAATTTTATATGTTAAGACTAGAATATATTTATAATTTATTATAAAGATCACTTTAAAAAATGAAAAGCACTTTCTTGATAATTTTGTATTAATTTGCATTAATAATTCTCGATCTAGTAATAAGAATAAATAAATGCACCTAGTATTAAATTAATTATACACAAATTAGATTATAATAAGTAATATAATACGTTTATAATTTATATTTATATTTTTTTATTTAATTTAAATAATTAATTATTAGCAGTATTATGTTAATGGCAACTATACTTCTACTTTCTATAAAAAATTAAAGATACTAAATTTAACAAATTATAATAAATAACCGTACCAGTTGGAGTTACTGCTGTATCAAACCTTGTTTTTTTAATATTAAAATCATAAATCTACTAGATTTTATCGACAAAACTTATAATTGATTGATTAAAGTTTTGTCGACTTTTGTGAAAATAAAATAATTGTACATGTATATAATTACATAATTATATTCGGATAATACAATCTATATTTCATACTTCTAGAAAATCTTTTAACAATGTTATTCTTCTTTTTTCGGCAATGTCCATTTGGTTTTCCAAATCTCCACGATCTGTTGTTTCTGCGCGTTCAATTTTCCAGGAAAGGTTTTCTATTTCTGCCTCTAATTGAGCCTGCTGGTATTCAAACTATAAAATTTTACAAAATTAAATAAATAATTTATATTAAACCACAATTTATATATAGTTATATTTTCTGACCAATTCCTTTCTAGGTCCTGCTTCCATATAATATGCATAAGGATAAGTATATTGTAATGTATAACGGCATCTAGCTAACAGTGAAGCTGCCTCGAAAAGATGTTGCCAGTCTATCCAGGTTCCACTAGCATTCATAACTTTCTTTTGGATCCGTAATTTTATTTCTTCCAAAGTCTGTTCTTCTAATTTTAATGATTTACTGTGATTTTCCCACTAAAAATTATTTTTTTTAAATGAAATTAATTAACATGATATATTTAAAAAATATATAAAAATATATTAGAAGTAAATGAGAAATATAATTTAACAGAAATACTATTGTTTAATTATTTTAAGCAAGTTAATTGTTTTGAATTAGACTAAAACCACCAGTTATAAAGATGGGAGAAAAAGTACGGGTAAGTGGAAGGGTAGCGCTTTAATTCAATATTTAACACATTTGCTTTTCTTGCTGTTAATTGCGTTGTTTCTTTACAAGCTATACTATAAAGATTCTAAGTTGGTGTTGAGAATGGTAGTGATCTTGCAGTTCCGTGGTGGTTGCCCCCTGGTGCTAGCATGCACTATATGTAGAGTTAAGAGGTCGTAATGCTCTTGACGCAATGCTCTTGTTAGTAAATTATTACACTTAGGAGTAACAGATCGTAAATCTTTTGCCACTGCTTCGTGTAATGCCATGTGGTAGTAACTTGATTATGGTCTCCTTCTTGAGGAAGTGGCAAATATGTTCGATTTTAAGGGTTTAGTTTATGGCTCGAACTGCCAATTCAATAGTTCAGTGGATTGGTCACTCGTGAGGATAGCTTAAAGGAAAATACTAAAAGGGTTGAAAATTATTATGTATTTTATTAAAACAATGTTTATTATTTGTTGGTAATTATAATAATAATATTGCACTATGGTTGAGAGAAGATTATTCTATTGTAGTAATGAGTATGTGTCCTTGTATTGTTGATTGTTGTAGATTTTATGGATATGACTGTGTATCTTGAAATTTATGTTATCTTGATGAAAACATTATCTATGTAGTCAATCATGGTCATGCGCGGAAAGCTTCCGTAGTTGGACTACCGGGAGTCCGTTTTCAGAGTAAGTCGTGAGGTGAAAAATCAGCTCTAACGGTCAGGACTTACTTGCAGTTGTAGTGTGATGCTCTCAGTTCCTACTCACAGGCTTGATGAGAAGTTCCTTTCCAATAATTGCAGCTCTTAACTTCTTTCTTGTCTCCTTGCTGAGATGACAAGAATTTAAGTACATATACTATCAGAGTTTGATTAGACCAACGGTAACTGTATATAAAATCATAGTCGTAGAAAGACAGTTCACAAGACTCAGCTGACCGACTTGTCTCTGGTCCTCCACTTACTCGTGACTTACCTGTTCAATAAGAATAAGTGGTGGTACATTACATTGTCCTTCTTAAATAGTTCACTGACCCGGTTCAACTTGGGACCCCTTCTTCTTTCCGGCACCCAATCAGAGGTTGACCTTGGGCAGCACGATAGATCATGCACGCCTTCATTTCCATTTCCTTCCGGGCTCAGTCCCGAATATGCAAATCGTGAAAGTATCGGAAAGTGGGGAGCCTTTACTATTGATCGCCTCTCCCTTTTCTGGGACTTGGCTAGACGAAGGGTCCTCTTGAGCGTAGTTGATCTTCCAATGGAATCGACTAGATTCGGCGTAGTTAAGAACAAGGCAAGCATTGTCTTAAGAAGCCGAGTACACACGTACGCCTATTGCTTGTTGTCGCACGTGCGAAATTTTGGATTGCAGTGAAATTTAGATAATGTTTGTTCTTGATAGTTTTCGTAAATCTGATACTCTTTCAGAATCTACGTCATGGTGGCAGTACTTTAACTGCACCGGAAAAGCATGAGCACGTTTTTAGATAGGTAAGTGTTCGGGATTGAAGCAGTCCCATGAATTTCAAACAAAAGAAAGGTCATATACGCAGTCCGGCGTACCGCATGTGCGCCTAGACTGACCGCGCGTGAAGCAAGGCTGACCACCACGTGCGCCTAGGCTGATCCGCACGTGCGGACCGAGGCGGGTACTCGAGAAAAATGTTTACAAACAAAACCCGGCAAGTCCGAGCAAGTTTACGATTTGAAGTATTATTTACTGCCAGCACTCACAAAAAAGGGACGCCTTCGAAACTTCTAGAAGCTTCGTTTTCTCACGCCAAAGGAAAATTTCTGGAAGGGACGCGCATCGACACTGTTGCCGACGCTGTGGACGCCGCATGCACATTTAAACGCAACGCGCCATGAGGCGATGCTCATTCGTAAAATCACTTCGCTCTCCATCAAGCGTAACTGCCGGTCAGTGCAAGTATACTGTAAAGACGCCGCGTGGCCACATTTGCAGTTCACCAGGTACATCTTTATATTAATAAATAAACAAGTCACATCTCTCGCTATTGTCGATCGGGCACACTTACGCTCTCTCGAACTGATCCCTCGACATCGTACAGGCCCGCTAGCAGAACCAGGGCACACTTACGCTCTCTCGAGCTGATCCCTCGACATCGTACAGGCCCGCTAGCAGAACCAGGGCACACTTACGCTCTCTCGAGCTGATCCCTCGACATCGTACAGGCCCGCTAGCAGAACCAGGGCACACTTACGCTCTCTCGAGCTGATCCCTCGACATCGTACAGGCCCGCTAGCAGAACCAGGGCACACTTACGCTCTCTCGAGCTGATCCCTCGACATCGTACAGGCCCGCTAGCACATAACAAGGAACACTAGCACTCTTCCGAAGAACACTTCGGAACCGTGCAGGCCCTGAACAGCTGACTCAAGAGTCACTGTGGATCACACACATTGGTTACACAAGACCAACACAGATCGACTAATAGACTCTACAAATACAGATTATTAAATCCTTCACGAATTAGAAATATTACCTCTAATTGTTTTACCTGTAACTAGATTCTACTGCTGTCCCTTTTACATAATCAAAGACATAATCGATTACATAATAAATTCCATTTAAGATCTAACACCACATCAAGTATAGCTATTCATCAATCAAGCATACTTGATTCAACTACCATCTTCTCATGCTGCCTCTTTTCTACACAAAAAAGGGAAGGGATCCCAATTGAAAACCATGGTCAGTGAATGTATTTAAGAGAGACAATTACAAAATTCAAACACTCTCGGTAAAATCCTTATTCAAATAGGAAGTGGCAAGTCCCGCAATAACGTCCGAAGACAATCTTTCGTTGAAGTCTTCAAGGAAAAGAGACGCAAGAAATTGCCTTATCGAAGTCCGAAGACAAATACCAGTTGAAGTCCTCATTGAAGAAGAAAGCGATAAAGTCCCTTGATTGAGTCGAAGATTAGTATTCGTTTGTAGTATCATCTACTTTAGGCGTCATAGCCATCATCGAAGATTCGGAGTCTACGAAGTCAGGTCATCGAGCATACATAAAGGATTGAGGCCAACTTGCAGATACACGTATAATTATCTTAATTAATCCTACTGTTTGTACTGAAGGAGAAGCACGTGACCCATACGCACGTAGCACGTGTCAACAAGTCTTCGCGTTATTTACGCCCAGTTTGCCGACCTAACCTCTTTCCTAGCTTAAGTCCTATGCTCATGAAGTCCATGTTCGCGCCATTCAATGCTCATAGCAGACACAACTCGGGGCTTTCTCGATGAAGAGCTTTACAACCTCATACTTTCCAAAAAATAGCAACAGTGGACTACGCCAAGAGAAGCAAAATATTACATCCAATTACCTCTGGGTACAGTTAGCTTGTTACGGTCAGAAGTGTGATCTGCACAATTCCAAGAGTTCATCAATTGATAATAGTAACAAGAATCATCCTTGTATCTGGAAATTAACGGAATAAACAATATAACAAACAGATGTATTGATATTGAATTAATTATACTATCCCTTCCACTTGCTCGCACATCGCTACCACATGACATCTCGTGGTCTCTGAGTTGTCTGCATAAACAATTTTTGTCCTTCGAACCGGTCTTCGTCGAAACAAGCCGGATCATGGGATACATTTTGTACAATAATAATGTATTGAATTTCACTGTATTTTAATGAACATACTACAAGTTTTTTATATTGAAGTGTATCTTCTGAGATTAACTATTACGTAATAAAATTTTTAATTTAAAAAAATATCTATTCCCTTATTTATTATCGAAGTTTGAATTGTCTATAAATCACTTAGTCATATGTAATCAGATCGAACCAACATAATTATCTTATATCATTTTTTAATAAACACAACCTTCATAATGATTTTTGAGATCCATGACATCAAGTCAACGCACTACACTGCCTATATCAGCATATCGAATGATTGATATTTAATTAACCTCTTAAAAATTACGTTTTAATCTAATAGGGGACTTTAACTACAAAACCTTTTAGAAAAAGAAAACCGTAATATACTTGTTACAAAATTCAAGCACTTTAAGTTGATATTATGACATTAACTAAACTAAGTGTATTGAAAACATTAAAACCCGATACATGTTCATACATATAGGAAAAAAATTTTGGAAAAGAAACTGACATAAACTGACATTGTTAGTTTATTAAACGCAATTAATTTTTTAAATTAAAATATAATAAAAAAATATTAATATTCATTGCCATTGTATTATAATCTTACATAATGCTACAAGATATATTTAAAAAATGAAATATTTGAATTCATTCGTAAGCTATAAGAATATATTATTATATTATACATATATTACAATTATTTATCTATTTATGAATACTTGATTAAAAATATTGCATTAATACTTAAAATAGAGCAGAGATAAAAAATGGTTTCTGATTAAATAACTTAATAAGTGAAATATAAATCATCATACATAAATTTGGATTCTTTTTATTTATATTACTTTCATAGATTAAACATTCTTTTAAATCAACAATATATACATTAAATTATAATATAATATTTTCGTTTGAATTAATATTTGTATTAATATTATATACATTATAATAGTGTAATATATTTTATTATTGTACGTAAACGCAATGTAGTATCATTTGTGATAGGGTAAATGTTTGAAATAATTGAATACATAATCCTTCAATATATGTGTTCGGGATTGAAGCAATTTCCAAGAATTTAAAAATGGGAAAAGTACAAGCCCTCTGATGCTTATGTTTGTAAACATTGATCTTGCAAATTCTCGAATATTCTACGCCTTATTTTCTAGTGTTGTACAATATTTACGCATAGCAACGTCGATTGAAAATTCTTGAACGTTCCAATGCTATGTCTTACTGGACTTGTCGAATATTCTAAAGCTTAGTCTCTGATGTCACCAAACTTTCGGCCTAGCATTATTGCCAGCGTTGTAAGCTGCCACGCGCATATTTAACAGCAACTCGCCACGCTCCTGTGCTCACTGTAATTTTCTCAATCAATCCGTTGTCAGGTTTTACTCACACAGCCACTAAACTCCGCATTATACCAGTCAGTTTGCTTAATATAGGCACATACTTCGGCTAGACTCTGCAATAATAAGAAGTAGAAGACAATATGATTTATAACTATTTAAGTACACCAAACTTAAGCAGTCAAGAGTGCTGATTGCATTTCAATAGTGAATATTAAATAAGAAGCGCGTCATCTACGCACTTGTTACACAATTAGGTGAGACATTAATTTTCTGTGAACTTATTTGACAAAAAACCACTTGAAGACGCAAGTGCGTCAGCCGAGTTAAGCACTATTATAATACTCCGGATTAAGACGCTGCACTTTCTGTAATAGACATCGCTGTATTCGGAGCTGTTCGCTGGATTCAAGCACTAAGACGTCAATGTAATCAGAATTAAGGAGACAATGCCCGCTGCATCTCGATAAGTGGCACAGCGCGTACTACCAAATACACTGAGGTATTGCATTATTATATTTTGTCATCAATAGAAAACTTATACCTAAAGGCCATACGTGACACTATACAAGAAGTGTCAAGGATTTACTCTCTTACACTACTCAGTATAGTAATTTCCATCAAGCGTACTTTAAATGAGGTTTTGGTTTATAAAATTACTATCAAATACCGAGGATATTTACCATTTGAAATAGTATTTAGATTCTCAGATATATTTGACGAAAGAAAACTTTTATTAGTATATTAAAAACTTCTAACACATAAATCATTAAATACAATCCTGTCTTTGTTTCTTTTTCTTGGCGCAATAGTTTTCTGATGGTTCTATATTTCAAAACATTACTTGTCTCCGTCCCCTTTCAATTAGGCTTTATTTAGTAAGTTTGCTCTACAGAGCACCGCCATTGTGCAAGAATACATTTATAAATATAAGAAAATAATAGAAGACTGTTCGAGATACAGAAAAGCTCTCGAATGTTATCATTTGGGGAAAAATTCCAACAGCTATCAATTAAAAGAAAAACTTCAAAGGTTATAATTTAAAAAAAATTATTCAACGATCATAGCTTCTAAGACCCTTCCCCGACGGTCGTTGAAGATTCGGAAAAGTCGGTATATCCGAAATGAGTACACAATCACCCCTATTGTTTCACATACCACAATCGAACCCATTATTCTAGCGCTATGATCGGCCATTTGTCTTCAGCTAACAAAGCAGCCGCATAGATATTTAAGGCAAGCACAACATGAGATAAGCTCTACTCAGACATGAGCCAGTCAGCCAAGAATCATTCAGTCAAGCTGAGTCAAGAAAGCAGTCGCAAGCCTTTCCAGTGCTAGTGCAGCCATATATACACACTCTCATCAGAACCGCTAAGGAAGGTACACTCAACGGCTTCATACTGTTGCAAGACTCTCTCATACCAATACGCTACGGAAGGTCCTTCTTATAATAAGCTCAGCTATCGCACACTAAGCAGAGACGCTACAGAAGGCCCACCTCATTCTTCCACACTACAAGACAGCTTGGAGGAGACCAAAAGTCAAGTTACCACCACGTGGCATTACACGAAGAAGTGTCAAGAGACTTACGACCTCTCACTCTCAGTGTAGTATTTCACTACCAAGCGTACTGAATCAAGAGGTTCCAGAGACCTACGATCTTCTATCTCTACACGCAGTGTAGAGTCATTATACGTAGTTGTAAAATAAACAAAACACCAAGAACGGAAAGCAGACGTGTCAAATACTGATTTCAATCGCTACCCCACCACTTGCCCACACTTTTTCCGCCACCATTTCAACCGGTGGTACTAGGCTAATACTAAACAAAGACTAAGTGCATATTTGCGCGCACGGACGTATGTACACTATAGTATACATTATTAGAGTTAATCATTTTTAAATAAATTTGCAAAGAAATTTTAGAAATATTTTTATTAATAAATCAAACTTTTTTAATGGCCTAATTTTATATAAATAATAAAAAATAAAAAAAACTAAATAAATCGAATTATTTTCATTTTTATATTAATTATATTTAATTGAAAAAAGCTACGTACTATTTCTTAAAAAAACATATTCATAGATAATAATCTATAAGTACCTAAATCTTTTATTTAAACTGGTTACTAAAAGCATTTTAAAACTTAAAAGATATTTTTATTGAAAATATTGAAAACATTGAAAACTAATTTCAGTAATGTAATATATCCTACGTACTTGAGTAATACAATTAGATAGAAATATGATAAGTCAGGTTTATAATTTAAATATTACATAAAATTTTCTCGATGGTTATAAATAAAAGTAGCAAAGTAGTAAAATTATAAAGGCAAAACAAATTAATCCATTGTATGTTCTTAAAGGCAATTTAAAAAATACTGTATAATTTTGCAACGCAGTATTAAAAATTACTACTAAATATAATTTATAATTTTATTTTCATATATGCACATAATGGTATCAGCCATTTAATACAAAAGTAATGAAAACATATTTATTTAATTGAATATTTCGAATAATTTATGTTAAGTTTCTGTTTTATGAATCACCAAAATTTAAATATATAATCGGCAAAGCTATTAATTTTAATAGAATTCAGATATAAATTATTTAAGTTCTTACCCTTTCATAATAGTGTAAATATTTTTTTAATGCTTCTCGAGCTTGAGCATGAACACTTTCATGAGCGATATTCGGATTTTCTTTGTAACGTGAACACTCATAATATTCACTTCCATGCGTCTTCCAATCTCCAAGACACATCCAACAAAAGTCATGTTTGCAATTATAACATTGCATGTGATTACATCCACCATTTTTTTCTATGCATATATGACACTTTGGACACTATGACGAATAATAAGAAAGTTTAAAAAATGTTTGAAACGAATTTAATTAATTGTTAAATAATTTTCTTACATCTTTAGTATGAGCACTAATATAATTAGCTGTTTCTGAATCATCGGCACATTTCGTTAACCATTTCTTAATTGTATCGCAGTCTGTAGGAGCGTGATAATCCATGCCACAGCGAAAACAAAATACTGTTTTACATATACTACAAATTACACGTTTCGAGCGTAGTTCTTTAGATCTTATTACAATTTGACAGTTAGGTCCCGGACAAAATCGAAGTTGAGGATGAGATTTTACATAATCACGAAAAACAAATTGTTGATACCGTTCTCTCATGATAGGTTTGATTAAGAGGGATAGTACAAAATCTTCAGGTGCTAAAATACTGCAACTATTTGCCATACAACGAATACCTGAAATGTAACAAATTAGTACAACTAATTATTATTAAATTAAGAAACATTAATTTATGATTTATATAATTTATAATTTAAATAATATATAATTTGTGATATTATATATATATATATATATATATATATATATATGATTCTTCATATTGAATACATGTACTCTTAAAAGTAAATGTAAATCATATGTAGTTATAAGCATTACCAAAAACATAATTTTAATAATATAAAAATTGATAATTAATATTTTTAAAACTATTTCTTATTATACATCAATTGTATTAAAAAAATTTGTTTTATAAATAATTTAATAACAAAAGGAAATAAAAGGTTGCAGATAATTATGTAAAAAATAACGGTTAAAAAATGCTTTTATTCTACTACACATTCCATTTTTAAAAGCAATCTACTGTTTTTAAGAAGTAAAACAAGTGTATATTATATCAAATAAGAAAAAAATAAGAAAAACATTTTAGTAATAATTAGTATTAAAAATAAATGATTATTTAAGCTTACATAATAAAATTAATATTGTTTGAATATGGGATCTTATTACAAATATAAATATTCATTCTCATTTCATGTAGAATTACCGAGCATTCAGTTAATTTAATTAAAATTTTATTAATTGATTCCTTTTGTTTCAAGTTAAATTATCATTTCTTTAGTTTGTCGTTATTTTATTTTACGTAATTATTTATAGTAATCGAAATTATATTATTAATAAATAATACAATTAAAAAGAAAGATTAACGTGATAAGCAAACAACTGTATTAATTGTTGTAATTTATTCTATCCAAAATAGTTGGAAACCCAGCATTAGTAAGCATGTGAAAAAGAGTTTTATATAAACATGAAGATAAAAATATACTAGTTGTTACGGATTGAAGCTGTTGAAAGCGGAATACAAAAGTAGGAAAGGTATGAGCGCGCGAACATTTGTTTTGTAAACACTGGCCAACGAACTCGAAAAATGCTTCTATACCGAAACTCGAATATACGACTATATTTCTGAAAAGTAATAACAATGAACTCTACAAGGCTATGCCCTATTGACGTCACGACAAATGTCAGCATAGCAACAGCCACCGATGCGCTACCGGTGCCGCAAGTTCATATGAAAATATTTAAGGAGCTACACGTGCCGCGAATCCTTCTTGCTAATACTAATCACTCACCCCCCACATCGGGCTCGCTATCCAACCTGCAATCGCGATTATGAAGCCATAGCAAGCATCAAGCAACGTCCCCACTACTGGCTCCCACGCCTATGTACGCAACGCACCACGCACGTTCCTTACTACTACAACTACATCGGCTCCCATGCCTACGTAGACAACGCACCACGCACGTTCCTTACTACTACAACTGCATCAGCACCCACGCCTACGTAAGCAACACACCACGCACGTTCCTTACTACTACAACTACATCGGCTCTCACGTCTACTTAAGTAACGCACCACGCACGTTCCTTACTTCTACAACTACATCGGCTCCCACGCCTACGTAACCAACGCACCACGCACGTTCCTTACTACTACAACTGCATCGGCACCCACGCCTACGTAAGTAATGCACTACACACTTTCCTTACTACTACACTACATCGGCTCTCACAACACCTACTGAGGCAACACGAAGTCCTCCCCACCACACAGGCATGGCAGCGCTCAATCTACACCGGCGACAAGAGCAGTATCGTCCGATTCGCCTCTCCAGTGCGCGCCCACCACCACAGCGACTCATCTTGCAAGGAGAAGGGATCGCACCCCACTCTGCCGAGAAAGCACACACTCTCTTCATCATGTAACCAATATACGAAATCTCCTTATTTATTGACTTATACCTTCATTCATACACCTTACAATCATTGACTATTTATTATATTTATTATATTTAATAAAAGTAAAGACAATAAACATTAAATGCAGTATTAAATAATTGCATTGCCCCTTCCACCTGCCAGCAACACCTCCACCCACCATCATAAGGAGGTTTTAAGCCTGATCCCAGACACTAGTTCAAGTTTGAAATTAAAATTTACCAGATAAATGCAAAATTTCTTTGTAATATAGTATTTATATCTTTCTTTTTAAATTTCAATTTTTAAGTTTAAAATTAATTAAAATGAATTGATGTATTTTTTAATACAGTTTTATAATATTTAATTTATATATACATATATGTCCACATTGAATACATGGTTACATGTATTGTTATATGCAATGATAACAATGAGTTAAAATGACATAAATATGTAACTAAATTAATATATTTAGTAAGTTGAAATATAAAATATAAAAAAAAAAACTAGAAAGAATGTGTTAAAATATATATGACCCAAAGTGAACTTAAATTTTCCATAACAGTAAAATCATCAAAAAGAATGACTAAAATATTGAAAAGAAATCAAGTATTAGGACTTAGATTATATATATAATTAACAATAACAATAGAAGTGACCACAAGTAAACACAAGTACTTTGGGAATAGGAGGATAAACAATCAAAGATAGAAAACTATGATATATGATTACAAAGAATTAATAGATTCTGATAAAATTATCAACGAAAAAATTTTGAAGTTATATAAACGTATTATAATAAAAAAGTTGACCATTAATTTAATTAGTAAAATTAACTCTAGTTATTTTTGATCAATTTAAGCTATTTTTAAATATCAAAATGATACTGTACCAAATTAGAAGTATAACGTTTTATATTTAAATATTTATTTGTAGTACATCATGGAAATAATAGAATTATAGATATCAGTATAAAATTGAATTGCTACCTAAACTTTCAAACAATCAGTAGACTAGCTACATCTTTTTTACAAGGAACTTAACAAATACTTAAATTTTAAAATTTGGACTAATATAAAACAACTCAGAATTTATATTTGATTAAATCGATTTTCAATTAAAAACACATCTTTGTTCATTACTTTTTCAATCAATTACATATATCTTAAATAATTTTTATATAAATCTATAACAAAAAAAAATTAAAGAAATATAATATATTATATTGATTTATATACCTAACTATATATTTATATATTTTTAATTTATTTTTCAAAATATTCTAAATCTACGAAATTTAACTAATAAAGTTTATTAAATAAATATAATTAACAATTGATTATTAAGTTATATAAACATTTTAAATAAATAATTATGAATAATATTGGTATGATATATATATATATGTATATATATATATATATTAATAACTTTTTACATACTATATAATATATTGTAATAACATTGCCAATTGAACTTACTTAATGTTAATAAAATATTGTTTTATAAAAACAAAAATATTAAATTGAATAAATGAATATTATTCCTTGCTACTAAAAATATTATTCTTAAAGATTTAATTGTTTAAATCTTTTATATTTAATGAAAAAAGAAACATTTGATTCCAAATTTCAAATATTGAATTTAAAAAAAAAATTAAGTTAATACTCAAATTTTCATACATAATAATAAAACTAATCAAAACTACTTGACAAAAGAAAGATTAAAAATGTTAATATAATTATTGTGAATAAATACCAGTAGATACTCCTTGTAAAATTTGTGTTTCAAAATATGCACACCAACAATCATTACAGAATGAATGTCCACAATTTAAAGTACTAAACCTTTCAGTTGGAAAAGTTAAAAAACAAACTGAACATAAGTTTCCCTTTAGAAATTTCATATTAAAAAGTGGATCAACTGAGTGCGAAAGTATAATTTTTGAATCAATCATTATATTTGATGTATTATCTTGATATTTTAAAAGAATATCTTGTAAATCCCACTCATGAGCATGCAGAAAAAGCTTAGCCAATGAGGGTGTAATTTGTAAATTAGTAGTTAAAAATTCTACGTTTTCATTTAATAATCTCTCGACTTCATCAACTCTTAAACATTCATAAACTGCATATTCTGGATCTTGTTTTTGTTTATCAAAATTAATATCATTATCAATTTCTCCATCCCATGGCTGTGTACTATAATAATCTTCATATCCAGCATCTCCACAATCAGAACCAGAGCAATCCATATCACTTTCACATTCTGCTCCAGACATTATAAAACAAATTTTAAAGCATAATCTTGTTTAAAATACAATCTTAAACCATGTGATTGTAATGATTTAATTATAGATTAAATACACAAACAAACTTTATGAAATTTGCTAAGTCAATGTACAGGATATTAATATCATTTAAAATTATATCACAGGATTATTTAATATCATTTAAAAATGATAAAATATTTTAACGTAATTTTTAATCAATTATACATTTCATTACTTTACTTTAAAATAGATGAAAAATAATTATTTTTTACACCTACGTGCACGCGCAAATAACAATATATATATATATATATATAAAATTTATATTTAATAAATGATAATAATAATAATATATAAAATTTTTTACTAATAAAATTTCAACACCACCATGTATTTAAGAATTAGTTTCGACAAACTGAGGTATATATTCATAAAGAAATATGTGTTTAATTAATTATTATTTAACATAAAATAAATTGCGACTTATGAAATTAATACAATTCAATAGAACCATTTGTACTTAAATTTATATTTTAAAGAAAATCTTAAATTAAAATTGGGCGCATATATTATTAAAAAAAGTAAGTAATTTTATACATTACAAAATACTAACAATGTTTGTACCGCGCAAATTATATTTCTAATAAATTTTGAATATTATATCGATATTGACAAATTAATAATAAAAATGTCAAATAATTTATTATGATGCGAATAATAGCGCATGCGCTATCTCAGTAATACAAACAATGCATAATATCAATCAATTTATAGATGCGTGAACTTATCTATTTACGGTATTTACTGTAAATTTAACGAAGTAGTTAATTTAATTTATATAGAATGTTAATCAATAGTAAAATGTTTATAAAGAGATTTAGTTAGTAAAGTTACAAAGTTTGAAGTCTGTTAGGACAAAGGGCTAAAGTTTAACGCATTTCCTAAGTTGTTTACATCTTAATAAAAAATATTATTCATTTATAGATAAACTGTTTTTAACAAAGTTAGACAAGTTTGTCTAGAAATGAGAAATACATTTAAAATTTTCATTCTCAAACAAAAATCTGAAAATTTTATGCAATTAAATACCATCCTTTTTAATATATAAAAATATTTTTGTATCTTTATGTTGTGATTTTAAAAATTCTTTGTCTAGAATCTGAAAAAAAAACTGATATAATAATCATTAACATTATTATTTCAACAATTCTATGATGTAATAGATATTTAAAATTCCTAATAAAACAATTTTGGTACTTTCAGTTTTTATTCAATTTTTGTATTCTTTTTATTTAATATTTTTTATTTAATTATTTAAATAAAGTAATCTCTAGCTGAGAATAAATCATAATTCAATCGTTATTATTAAAATAAAAGTAATATATATAAATGCTTTTAATTTTTTAAATTTTCGAATATTTTATTTTAAGGATTAATTTTAAATCTTTATTTTAAGAAATGATATATTTTTATAACATATGCTAATAATTATTTACTACGATAAGACTATATTTCTAAAAATTTTTTAAATAAGTTAAATTATTGTAATGAAGATAAATGTATTTTTATAATAAGAGAAAGATGGGATTTTTATATAGTTAAACAACAGTATATTATTTTTTATTGCAATTATTATAAAAAGACTTAGTTTTTTGCTTTTCTTATTTTATTCTATATTTTCTTTGTATTTTATTTTATATCATATACTTATTATATTCATTGAGATTTATTGAGAGATTTATTGAAATGCATATATTGAGATTTACATAGTGTACAATTTTACTTAGAAAAAATTCATTTTCTGCAATTTTAATGATATGTTCTCGATAATAATATCAAAAATATTGTTTATTCAATTTGTTTACATTATACATTACATTACTTTTTACATATAATTTATTTAAAGCTTCTAGTTATTGTACATTATTTATTATTAAAAAAAACATCAACGTTAGCATTGTGATCAATTATTGAAAAAAAGATTCTATTTTAAAAATTTTCGATATTAAATTTTATTATTAAAATCATAATCAATTATTTTTATATTCTATTGCTATAGGACAACTTATAGTAGTATTCATATGTAAATAATTATGAAATATTCTTTCTTACTTTTAAGGAATATAAAAGAAAACAAATTTTAATAATTTTTTGAAACACATTTTTCAATGAATTTAGAATTAAATTTAATCACGTCAAGATTTCTAAGACTGTTTTAATAAACAGTTTTTTTCAATTATCACAACAATTACAACTTTCCAAAAAAATGTATTGTTTCTTACAGATTCTATTTTATATCTAATTTTTACTTCCTTTTCATTATTTTCATTATTTTATTTTGAATAAAATTATTCTTTTTTTATAAGTTATCAAATTTCTAATATTTTATTTATGACTTAATTCACTTAAATGTTGGATAAATGATAAATAAATAGCTTAAAATTTTTTTTCGATAATGATGTATCTCTTTTTTATTCGTATTTTATATTGAATAAATTCAGAAAACTCTATTTAAACATTATGTAAACAGCGTTCGCAGCATTTTATTGTTTCGTGAATTTTTCTAAATAGTAGTATATTCATTGAATTGAAATAGTATCTTCGTCTTTTTTGTCATATTCGAAGTTAAATTGAGGCATTGAAATAATTATATTCAAATAACGTGGAATTATTTACCATTTTTCCAGTTATATAGGTCGCAAAAATGTTCCTTCTACTATACTACATGATTATTCCTCAGTACTATATAATAAACCGTACTATAAACTGCAGTGTTTCTCTAGATAACTTCTTACAACATAATAAAATAATATGTGTTTCGCGAAACTGTGTCAGTATTGTGCAAACCATTACAGAATATAATAATATTACATCAACAATTAACACAGCACTGTCCTGTTTGACACGCGAGCATTATGCCATTACTATACTTATACCGAAGATTAAAATCAAGCTGCATAGAATGCCGTATTCTTTTTCGTAACTATTTTTTCTGCACGGCGTATAATGTAGCATAAACATAGTCTATATCATGAACAGTATCTAAAAATACATATTTATTATTAAATTTAATGATGTTTTTCAATGAATGCTAATTTATTTTATTGCATCGCCTACATCGAGTAATTTATCGTGTACATAACTTCTCAATGTTTTATTAAGAAAACTATACAAGTTTATAGTTATAGTATAGGTAAACTATACAAATAATTATTTGTTTGTAATATTTTCAATTTCTTATCTAACAAATTATCATCATAATGTCTAAAAATATAAATCTTTTAAATCACGTCTCTATCATCAATATCTACTCCCATACGCCGTTGAGTAAATTTTCCAATAATGATTACGGCGTCGTCATAAGTATTAGAAGTATGTATTATGCAGAAAATGAAAGAACACGAGTTCTATTTCCTAGACCTTTGAACAATTTTGATCAGACTTCTCTTAACTTTTGAACTAAAAAATTTTACTGGATTTTCTTTGAATTCTAAAATATGAATTTTGACTTACCGCTTTTTTATTTGTTTAACCGCAAATTAAACTGAAACTTTAATACTGGAAGTTTTCTGTTATCTTTCAACTGAAATCTTTACTAGTTGTTAGTACATATTATGTAGTCTAATATAAACTAAGTATATATTACAGTTAACTAATTAGAAATGTTTCTATAATATAGAAGATATAATTTTTATTATAATTATACAATTCTAAATAAAATAATGCAAATGAAAATATTGCACAGCTCAAAATTTATATACCCTATATTTTATAAACATTTCGTTTAAAATTAATACATTTAATGTATGCTCTCTTTTCTTGTTGAAATGATATATTAATCTGTAAGCTGAATTATTTATGTACGGTTACCGTTATCTAGGAAGATTTATGGTACAAAGAACAAAAGAAACTGATATTAAAAAAAAGAATTTATTGCTTAACTCTTAACTGGACAACATAATTCTATCAAAATGTATTAATTACATTGAAATTTCAAATTTTTTTTTTAAATTTCAATAATTATTAATCTCAAACTCATTGTTATTTTACAAAATTGCTCCTAAATTTAAATATAAAAAAATGTATATACATTATAAGAGCCAATCAGCTTAGTTTCACTGGACATGTAATTTTTTTAAATATCAGTCGGAAATGTTTTCGGTAGATTGGTAACATTGCGAGTTTGGTATATATATCATATCGATATTTTAATTAAGTAACTTATAAAAATACTTCAATAATTTAAATAAATAGTTGTGTATTGCATATAATAATCATGAGTTTTTTACATGCTGTTACAAATATAACAAAAAGAAACTTTTTTAAAAGTACTATTCCGAAGCATGATCAAAATCAGAATCTTGGAAAACAAGTAAATCATATTACGTAATAATTGCGTTTATTAGTAGTAGTGAAAAATATATTTATTTTCAAATAAATATAAATAATTTATGGTTTTGTTTCTTTTTGAATGAATGAAAATAAATAATTGTTTATTTATTATTAGTTATGACAAATAATAATATATGTTAGATAATTAAGATACATTTAGTAACTACATAATTTAATTAACTATATAAACTAATTTAATATTAATTATAATAAAAGTTATTAAAATATATATAAAAATATTTTTAATTTTTAAACTTGTTTTTGTTTTAATTGTAATAATTTAGTAATAAAAATTTATTACAATTTTTAATATATAATTATTGTAATAAAATAGAATATAAATCAGAAAAATGGAAAACACGTTAGTGCTTATTTTCCATTGCAATATGCAGTGTGAATCATTAGTGTTGTTATGTAATTTTTTATTAACCAGAATCAATAAAAAATGATTAATATTATAGATTTGAATTTTATGGATATTTGTTTCATGTATCAAGATTTTGTTAAGCATATGTATATATAATATATCTATAAAAATAAATAAAATTCTTATTGAAATTATTATTTTAATTATTATATATATATTAATTATAGTGAAATATAAATAATTATATCTATAATATTATGTAACATACAATATTAGATTAGATTTTGAAATATAATTAATCGTGATAAATTAACATTTGTAAAAATAGTTACTGTATTGGTTGAGAACTATATAAATTAATTCTTTATTCCTTTTATATAAAAGAATACTTTTAAACAATTTTAATATTTATATATATATATCAATTTTTCATTATAGCCAGACAATTGTTTTATATAAGAAAGTGATACTGAATTTTAAATTATTTTTTTTTAAATTATATTAATCGCGAATATAGGAAATAGAATTATGTGGAATATTATTCATTGCTAAAATATGAAAGTAGATCTTATTTATACAGCCTACCACATTTATACATATATATATATATTAGTGTAATCCTACTTAATATTAGTACTTAATCATGTGAGAAAAAATCATCTTTATTTCCTGCTTTATCGGGTATATATAGTCATAATGTTTTTAACGTATTTTTATAATTTTTCTGTTACTTTATTCAATTTGTATACTTTTAGTGAATGTAAACAATTATCTTTAATATAGAATTAAAGAAAATTTAAATCAAATTGCAACTAATTATTTTAGTAAAATATTTTCTTATTTATTTAGAAGTATCTGTAGTGATAATTAACAATGAATACCTATGACTATTGTTTGCTATAAAATGTATCTAATAAGTTAATTATAATCAACCTTATCGTGTAGAAAACATGAAAATGTTTCTGATATTTTTACCTAATATTTATTCAGGAATCATGACCCTGAGTCTTGATGCTTCTGTATATAATTCAAGAATTGAGTTACAACATAATTTTATAAATTTATAGTGAATTATTTGCTTTTTATTTCTAAATATTTAAAAATGTTTATAAAATAGCATGTTTCATAGGACAGAATAAATGTGTCAGATTTAGTTTTATAGTTAATCTGAAAAATTAATTATAATTAATGAACTTTTGTTTTTAAACTTCTGGGTTTGGTAATTAGAATAAATGATGGATGATGCACAGATGCAAGAACTTTTCTTTATAGCTACAAGGTACAACAGTCTATTTTACTTAAAGAAAACATAGTGTAGAGTTCTAAAAAATATTAAATAGGATCCTATGATTCAATTCTATTTTAAAATTTCTTAAGTAAACATGAGATTTCATATAATTAATATATATTTTTTCAGGGACTCCGAGTTAAACATAAAAAAAATACTGTTTTATTTAGAACTTATTTTACTCAATCTATAATTATCTGTATTACGTATGTATGGATTAAGCATGGATATACAAATTGATGTAAGTATTTTTAGAATTAAAATTTATTTATTTTAAAATTTCTTGTTTTCTGTTTTTTGGTAAAATTTATTGTATTTATAATTAGTATATATTATTATTATAATATGTATATATTAGTATTTAATAATAGTTCCTTTTTTTTATACTATAATTTTATAAAATCCTTCTTTTTAAAATAAGAGGAAAATAATGCTTCTAACATAAGGATTACTTTGATCTTGTAGGATATATTATAATTCTACTTAATTTTACCAATGGTTACATTTCGTACAACTTACAAAGAAATGTTTAATATATATGATAATTTTATTCAACTGATTTAAATAATCTATTTATTAAGTAAATATTATTACTGATAGCTTTGGAAGAATGTTAAAACAAAATAAATCGGTATGAATTAATGACTAAATTAGTTCAACAAACCAAAGAGATATTAAAAAATAAGCAGATAAATTTTTCAATAAATACAATAAATATGAGAACGGGATGAAATATTGAAAAACGGTTGAATTTAAAATGAAATTAAAACGGAAAATGACAAGTGCATATAATATGTGTAAGTGTTTAAACAATCAAAGGAAAAGGATAGTGTTAGAGAATGTGAGAACATTTTTCCTTTTTTTGTCAGTGCAATAAAACATCTGGCAAGTAACAACGAAAATTTTCTGTGTCCATGAGGATGATTGGGATCTACAGAGAATTTTATGGATAGACGAACAAAACAACATAGTGCCATACTGCTTGACTACAGTCACATATGGTACACGAGCCGCCCCATTCTTAGCAGTAAGAACGCTGCTACAATTAGTAAAGGACGAAGGAGAAAAATGCCCCCTAGTGTTACCTTCCATCACCCATGGAAGATATGTCGACGATATCTTTGGAGGTGCTGATACGCCTCAAGACCTTGCTGAAACCGAGCTACAACTTCAAAACCTCTGTAAGGCAGGCGGTTTCCCGTTAGCAAAATGTCATTCAACGCACAAGGATGTCCTTACAATCACACGGGCAGAACCCAGTCAGGAGCCAGAAACTATTATATTCGATGAATGCACGACCAAAATTCTCGGATTACAATGGAATCCACGACATAATTTCACATTTACAGCAACAGTGTCCATGGACACCAACCAGGTAACAAAGCGAATATTCTGTCAAATATCGCTAAAATCTTTGATCCACTAGGTTTTGTTTCGCCCGTGGTAATAAGAGCCAAAATGATGCTGCAAGAATTATGGCTACACACGATCAAATGATGACATTTCATACTCAGTTAAATTTTAGTGAAAATCCATTTAGCGCTATTTCGGAAACGACTTACACTTCTTCGGATAGTAAGTAGTATCTACTACAATAATACATAGATATTGAGATTCTGAGTATTACATCGACAAGCACTAAGAACGAGGAAGCTACTCTTAATACGACAGTGCGGAATAAATTCCAGTACGCGTCGTCAAGTTTCGCGCCTCATTTAGTAACCCTCACCTTAGTTCAATCGGAAGCTTACGAAATTCAGCAAAACCCAGCGCAAGTGTCGACAGTCCAGTTTCGCGCCACTTTGCGATATCTTTCAATCATAAAGCTGCATTCATAACCTCAACCACACATGTGCTCGTTCAAAAGGCGCTAGTGTCGACGAACGAAACTTCGCGCCATTCGCCATTCGTATTCAATAATCAAGCTGCATAGATTATTGTACAGTTTGTCTCCGCAACACATCACTTCAATCCAAGAAATTAGTTCTACAAGTAATAATAGTAATACTAGTCAACCTTGTCATTAATAAATAACAGAATAAATAGCATACTTCAGCCATATCTTTATTATATTATTATAATATCCCTTCCACTTGTGACCTGTCATCGCTACCACACAATACCCGTGGTCTCTGAGTTGTCAACGGCATCAAATTGTATCCGTCGAACCGGCCTTGATAAAACAAGTCGGAACGACGAGTTGCATTTTGTACAGATAGAAAGTTATCATTTAAAAAAACTGTTATGTATTATATAATTTCATGTTGTAAAATATTACTTACACGATTTATATTTGAATTATTTTATTTTTATCCACATAGTTATAAAAATATAAATTATGATTCTAATGAAAATTGAATCCGGATTGACAAAAATATATTTAAATATTTAAATAGAGTTAATTTAAAGTAGGTTTATTTAGTACAAACAAATCTTAACAGTAACAATAAAAATCGTTCTAATGTACTTTTTTTTTAACTATTATCAATTTATTTATTTTTGCATATCAGGATAACATTCATTCATTAAAATATTTACTTAAATGATGGTATTTTATATAACATTTTGAAAAATTATAAATACGACTATCATAAAAGTTTGTTTTTCGTTATATTCGTAATATTAACATTAATGTTGAGTATTTTTTAAATATATGTTTTCAAAAAATTATTATCTTAACAGTATGTAGTTTATTAAATAAAAAATATTAAATTTCTTTCCTGGTACGATAAAAGCGTATGTTAGTTATATTGTATACAGTTAATTATACAATCAATATGTTATATAAATAAGTATCGATAATATCAATATTTTATTTTAATGAAAATTATTAAGAAAAACTTATATAATAGCCTAGAATACAATTTCTAATTTGACTTTTGCAGCAAAGTATTAGTAAGAATATATTAGTATATATTAGTAAATTAGTAAATTAAATAAAAAATAAAAAAATAATAAAAAAGTAAATTAGTAAGAATATATTAGTAAAAATATAAGTAACACCATTAATAAGAATAATTAATTGAATATATTTTCAATAAAAAATTATTCTTCTCCCAACTAACATTATAGCTAGAAAATATTATTTAATTTAATTGTTAAAATTATTAGGAAGAGAACCAAGAGTTATCTGTTAATATAAATGAACTACAAAAACCAAAATTAAGAATTACACTTGTTTTTTTCATAAAAAACATGATAAAATAAGCAAGAATATGTATTGTTCGAAATTGTAGTGATGTAATTCTTGGCTCGAACTGCCAATGCTTCAATACCTTAATTTGCCGCCTGCCCTAGCAGACGCTCGGGAAGGAGTTAGGTAGAAAGGGTGTAAAAGAGTCGCGAGGGTTTGTTAATTACACATTTATTATACAATTTAATACAATATTTACATATAGGTGTGTAGAATCTTCTTAAGTCTAATGTGAAGATTGGCTTCTTAAACGGTTTCTTGTATAGGAGGTGTCACTACACAAGATGTTCTTAAACTCTTTTAATTCTCATGTTGTACCGATCATTGCCATTGACGAGCTAGAAAGTTGAATTGAAAGTTTTGAAAGGACAAATAATTAATCCAAAGGACAAACAAATAATACGGTTGATGTATCTTCTTCTGGTCAGTGGAACTCCGCAAGTACTTTGGTCACAAGCTTACCAATTCCTACGAGTGCGTAAAGTTCCTTCCCGATCTGGTGCGTCTCTATAGGATAGACCCTTTCGAACGGACTTTTCCTTGAGATAGCTCTTGGCTGCCCACGCGGACAGCGTGTTCCGATTAGGACGCGCCGCTTTTCGGCAGCATCATGAATGTGCACGCCTTTTCCCCACTTCATAAGAAATTAGGCTTAGACAATGAGAATATCGAAGGAGTATCTCTGGCGGCAATACGTGAAGAGGAAGATTTGGCCCTCTCCGGGACTCATCATGGTGGGGGTGATTTTTGGTCAAGCGTCTTCGCTTGGCCTATGCAAGCAGCTACGGTTGTCGTACTTGACAACAATGCATGCGTATGGCCTTGTGGCATTGAAGGCACACGTGCGACGCAAATGTCGAGAGTCGCGCGTGCCCAGTTTCGGGTTGCAACGGATTTTAAGAAATGTTTTCATTCAACTGATTAGAAATATTTTAATCCTCAAAATCTACTCTTGTAAACAAGCTAGCCGGTTTTTGATGGTAAGTCGCAAGGGTCTTCTTTGCATTCAAAACAATTACTACGTCTGTAGTATGAAGGGCAATAAAATGGCTGTTTACGAGTATGTTCCAGATATACTAACCTTTTCGTGCCTTCAGTAACCTTGGCGAGACTTTCTTAGATCTTTATGTATGTCGATAATTCCTTATTATAATGGCTATTGAAAGTTTTCTAATGAATATAATTCGAGAGATTTTCTTTTCACTCTCGAACAGCAACAAACAGTGCGAGTGTCGACGAAATAAACTTCGCGCCATTCTGCCGTCAAATTCAATCATCACGCTGCATCCATAACCTCAATTACGCACGCGGTCATTCAAACAGCGGGAGTGTCAACGAATCAAACTTGGCTCCATTCTGCGATCAAATTCAACCATTACGCTGCATAGATGAGTGTGTACTATAATCCACCACGAAAAGTATTTCCATAATTAATAATAGTAATACTAGTCAACCGTGTCATCAATAAATAACAGAATAAATAGCATGTACATCGGCCATATTTATATTGTATTATTATTAGATCACTTCCACTTGTGACCTTTCATCGCTACTACACAACACCCGTGGTCTCTGAGTCGTCAACGGCATCAATTTCTATCCTTCGAACCGGCCTTGATAAAAGAAGCTGGAACGGCTAATACATTTTGTACAACTATTTATTATAATATGAATATAGATAAATGTTCGAAAGTGGTACTATTTTCTAGCTCGAACTGCCAGTGTTTCGATAGCTTTAATAATTTGCCGCCCATTCTAGCAGATGCTTAGGTGGGAGGCAAGTGGATGGGTTGTAGAAATGTGTAGTATGTGTAAACATCGTTAACATATAGTTTTATTAACAGTTACATTAATATAGACAGGATTCGCTTCTTATAGAAGAGTATAAACTCTGTTGTGTCTCAATGATGAGGTTGCTCCTCGATATCGTGGTATTTGTTAGTACTGTAACGACTAGTAAGGATATGCTCACATTCCTGTGTAGGACATGTGGCTTTGAAATGTATGTATGCACGGACAGGTATGTAGAACGTGTGGATTTGAAGTGTATATCATAAAGTAGCTTCTACTAATGTTGCCAGAATTAGCAGTAATATGCTCACACACCTGTGTATGATATGTGGCCTCAAAGTGTGTGTATGCGCACACGCCTGTATTGGACGCGTGGCTTCAAAGTGTAAAGAACATCTTGACACTATGCTTGTTGTAGCAGTGTAGTTTTTCGTAATGCAGTCAGCACCCTTGACTGCCAGTAAGTGTAGCGCATTTGATGATTAAACGTGTAGTCGTTGGATGGCTTCATTGTATGATGTAGCTGAGCAACTGGTGCAAAGCAAAAGACAATGGCTGAATAGCGTAGTTGAATGACTGATACATATTGAGCCTATATACGTGTTGAATACGCGCATGAAAATTGAAAGCTTGATCGTTCCATGGCGGTCCTGCTGAGGCAGACGGACATCCGTGCCATGGCTTCTTCACTTAGAGAGTCACTGTTGGATCGGTTTACTGCAAGAGATTCATCGCAAAAGGGCGAGGCTCGGCGCGTGATCGCCTTATATATCAACGCGGAAGCTTACTTAGCTGGCAACAAACCCTTCCATTTGCCCGCACATCTCTATCCCATAACATATCGTGGTCCCTAAGTCGTTTACATAAATGTTAGTGTGCAATAGCTTCACTTGTATAAAAAGAGCCTTACGTAGCGTCTCTTATACTTGAAGTATATTCTGTATTGGATCCTTTGGAACTTTACCCGGAGGAAAGTGACTACAGCACCTTGAGTTGCTATGCGGTGGCACACGGAGACTTGGTTTCCGACTCTGCTGAGGGAGCTTCCTTTTTTCTTCGTTCTTGAGGACTTCAGCTTGAGTGTATGTTCGTCCTCCGCGGCGTCCCCCGTAAAAAAAAGAGAGCGAGAGAGAAAGCACTTACCTTTATGGCAGAGGACTTCTTCCATCCCGGATGACCTACTGATGAGAGCTTGATTCTTGTGGTCATCTTTCTTAAATGCATTCCGCTGACCACCGCGCCTACTTAAGGAACGACTGGATCCTTGACTGGGTCTGACTGAATGATTCTTGGATGACTGGCTCATAACTGAGTAGCTATTTGATTGAATAATTTACAATGAGCTTCTAGGCGTAGTGTGCTTCCCTTAAATATCCGCGAGTTAGCTTACTTAGCTGGCAACAGAGCATCGTTGTTGCTGCACTGGAATCTTACATGAGGCGTAGAAAGAAAACGCAAGAAATTTCGACAACTTCAAGAAAAACGAGGCTTATGAAATTTGGAGAATTCCAAACGATGTTATTATGCACTTGAAACTAAAACATAACAAATATACAAAAATTCTCATACCCAAATGTTTATAGAAACTTGAGAGCTAGAGGGACTAGCGATTCCGAGAGCCAACGGTCTTGGACAGTGCTTCAACCCGAACACTCGAGAGGTTCATGATATCTCAAACATTCGTCGGTAATAAGTACCAACATTCCAATCTTAATGTTATTCCTTGGATGATGTATTATAAATAGAGAGATAACTATTGTGACCAGAATTGTTATAGACGTATAAATTGCCAGCGAGACAATTGTGAAATTAACAATTCGTTGAAAGATGGTTCTGAAATAATTGTTAGCGAGCTCCCTATGAGAAAATATTCTGGGGTGAGTGCCAGAACATCTTCAGAGTCGTCACTCATCGGCTCTAAAGGTCTGTAGTTGAGGATTGCCTTGATTTAAGCAAGCAAGGTGGTAGGCTCTTCTAGACTGAGCAAGGTCTCTCCGATAGTGCGTCTCAGATGGTGTTTTACAGATTCCACCACAGCTTCCCACTTGCCTCCCATGTGGGGCGATGCGGGTGGATTGAATTCTCATTGAGTATTATCTTGTGACAGTATACTCCCTATCTGTTGATGTTCGAGGGTGCCTTGAATGAATAACTTTTTGAGAGCTGCATCAGCCCCGATTAGGTTCTACCACAATCTGAGTACAACGTATTAGCAATCCCTCGACGAGCAGTGAATTGTCTGTATGCGGATATGAAATCATTGATCGTCTAGTCAGTGACTATCCGTATATGTAGCAAAATACACAAGAACAAAAATCTATGCCCTGTGAGTTTTGCACCTTGCCCTTTCCAAACTTTTTATCGATCATGACAGGTGAGACAAACCGATGTGTTTCTTGTCGCGAATATGAATATGTTTTGTTGCGGAGACAATGTTAATCCAAGAATTTTATTAGAGCCATTCTCGAACTTAATCAAACGGTCAGATTATGATCCGTGTTGACTGCGGTGATAACATCTTGATGAGTTGCACACCATTTTGCCAAAGAAAAATCGCGCGCCATGCAGATATCTCATAATTGAATGTCGACTTCGATTATTTGTTCTGGGGTGTCTGCACTTCCAAAGATGTCGACATATCTACCATGAGTGATAGACGGTACGGCAAGAGGGGACCTACTTCCCTCGACCTCTACTAGTTGAAGCAATGTTCTAATTACCAGAAACGGAGCAGCCTTTGTTCAGTCGGTGACTGTTGTTACATGATATGGCAGTTCTGCCTGCTGTTCGTCGATCCATAGGATTCTCTGAAGGTCCCAGTCATCCATATGAATTTGGTGATATACTAGAGCCATTAAATACTACTAACTGGGTTGTAATACTGTGATGGAATGAACTGGTGTATCGATGATAGCATCATCATCTCATCTGGATGATGGGTTTGAACTACTGGCTTGCGTTGCTTCTGCCTTGAATGGCTCCTGTAGCATGGTATGGTGCAGTCTCGAGTACCTCTTGCACGATCCCATGTGGTTTCTTATGTAGTTGAACCACGGTCTGTGATCCTTGAAGTATCTCTATACTGGATCTTTGGTAACTCTACCCAGAGGAAATTGATTACAGCACCTTGAGTTGTTATGCGATGATACACGGAGACTTGGCTGCGGACTCTTCCTTGAGGACTCCAGCTTGATTGCTTGAATCTTGTTGTCGTTCCTCTTAAATACATTCTACTGAACATTGCGTCCACTTCGAAACCCCTACTCTTTTTGTGTATTCAATAGGAGCGGTAACGGCTTCAGCATCTCGATACGGAGACGCGGTAGCGCCTTTAATCAGGAAGCTCAGTCTTTTCTTGGCCTTCCTGACTAAAGCGTCCTCGCAGCGACTTTGAAGCGCCTCTATCGGCAGCATGGCTAGACTTGAAGTGGATGCGAGTATGCACCGTTGTTTTTAAATTTTGGGTTAACGACTATTGCCAGATGACTAATGAGTTGGGTTTCCCAGATGTTTAACGACTTGGAAAAGGTTCTCGCAATTTTGAACAACAGTAGTTTTCTAAAAAAAATTTATACAAATTCTATTCATACTTTGGTAATAAGTAATTAAAGTTAAAAATTTAAAAAAACTAAATCGGAAAATTACATCAATTATTTAACTTTGCATTACATTAAATTTGATAATAATAATAAATTTCAAGATTCATTTTCGTACTATATCAAATATTTTTCAAGTGCTAGTAAATTCTCATCTCAGAAATCAGCATCATAAAAATTTTGATAAACCGATAATTTCTATATATATATATATATTAAATATGTTTTTATCTAAGAACTTGAAAAGCAAGTATTAAAAATGTTCAAGCTTATTTTCCATTTAATACAATAGTATAAATTACTTTTGGGTGATGAAATTTAAATTAATTAATAACTTTGGCATAAAATTCAAATTCCATATTTTATTCATTTTTATTTTATTATATTTTATTTTATTTTATTTATTTCATTTTTATTATAAATATATTAAAATACATAACGTTTTCTTTTTAAACATTTGTTGTAACTTAATGCACCTTTCCTGCTTTCAGAAAAAGAATATTGCTGTCGTCTGTTGTCAAGTAATAAAAATAGTGAAAAATATTATACAATAAATTATACATGACTATACAAATACAAGTATTGTAAATCCATAATAAAAAGAAATAAAAATGATTATATAATCTGTCAATTTTTTATGATATAAAACTCGTTTCAATTAATTATGAAAAATTAATATGTAAATTTAAAATAATGAATTACACTATTGTTTCGGATTACAGCAGTTTTAAACGGAATGCAAAGTGGGAGAGGTGTGAGCGCGCGAAACATTGTTTTGTAAACATTGTCCAGCGGACTCACAAAATGCTTCTAGCCGAAAAACTCGGATATACGACTATAATTCCAAGAAGTAATAACAAATGAACCCGACAAAGCTATGCCCTATTGACGTCACGAACAATAGTGGTATAGTAACAGCCACCGATGCGATGTCGGCGCATCGAGTTCGTCCGAGAATATTTAATGAGCCGCACGCGCCGCGATTCCTTCTTCTAGTAACAAGCGCCCATCACGACAGGACCGACTCTACAGTGGTTCCCGCGAACACACGTGAGCAACGCCGACGCTCGTTCTTACGACCACGACTACAGCGGTTCTCGCCAACACACGTAAGCAATGCCGACGCTCATTCTTACATCATACCTCTACACCGCGGTTTACGCCCCATCGAGCACACGAACGTGCACCTGTACTACCACTACATTTGAGCTCACGTACACAAGCAGTGACGTCACGCGGACGTGTTCCCACCACTCCGTACACTGCAGCTCACCCCACGCCGGCTGCTAAGACGGCACCAATTTGCTGCCCCTACAACCACGAGTCTCCCACTACAACTACTCAATCCAGAAGAAGAAGGGGAATCACGCTCCAGGCCATCAAGTATACACGTACAGACTTATAGCCACCAACATTAATGAAGAAACACTCATCTATTCATTCTATCACACATTCATTATGCCATCCATAGATTATTAACTATTCATTATTTATTATATTTAATAAAAGGAAAGACTATAAACATTAAGGACAATATTGAATAATTGCATTGCCCCTTTCACTTGCCAGCAAATCTCCACCCACCATCATAAGGAGGTTTTTAGTCTGATACCAGACAACTATCATGAAAGTATTTTCGTTTCCCATGATTTTAAAATTTGATCTTATAAAGTATGCTTTTACATTTTATTTGAATTCTTGTCGAGTTCAAACCACTAATATTTTAATTGTTATATGCAAGATGTGTAAATTAATTATAAATGTGTTCTCATCACAGTTTACAATGTTTACATACAAAACTAAAAAAAATCAATTGAACTACATTTCATATATTACTCAGTATAAAATTTCTTAATTATTCTATACAAAAAACATTGAAACAAACCTCTAACTTAAAGAAAAAGTATTTGAATTGTATTATAGATAATGAAAATAGATTTATTAGAATTTAACAGATCTCTTTTACATAAAATAATTTTTAAATATTTACTAGATTTTGTAGTAACAAAATAGTATAATAAATCCAATAAAAAGAATTACTGTAAAGTTTATTGTTTCCGTAATTATCAATTTAATTGAAACAGAAAATTACAATTTACTTTATTCAATTATTTTATTTTATAAATCTATTTTTTGGTTCTGATTGGATTTAAACTTTTTATTAAATCTTTCTTAATTTATATTATACGGTCATAGTTCATTTCTGTTAATCGCAAAAGATTTAGACATAATGTATATTTATATAAATTTTATAAAAATCTAATTTATTATTGTTATACTTATTTTATTTTATTTTTCAAAAAATAAACTTGATAAGCAATATTTTTCATGCTAATAGAGATTTAGTTCATTGTACTTTAATATTTTAAATGAATATTATTAATTTAATTAAAAGAATTCAATTAATTCTATATATTAACAGTAGATGTTCAAGTATCTATTAATATCGACATTTATAAGTATTAAATGTTTCCAATAGTCTCAGTTATTTTGTAGATAACTTATGTGTTTAACAAAAATAATACATAACTATTTTAAATTAATTGTTTATTTATTATTTATAATTATAACATATTTTATTATTTACTCTTAAGTTCATTTCATAGCAGAAAATCTTATAAAATCAACTTTAATATTTACAAACTTTTTTTTATGAAATTTATATGTTTGAGGTAAATCATATACTAATTCTGCTAAAACTTGACAATTAAAACCAAATTGAAAACCTTTTTTAAGTACATAATCACGAGTTGAACTTTTATGAAGCGAATAAATTGTATTTTTTGCTATTTTAGATGCAATTTCTAAAAATTTGATATCAATGCCTCTATTGCATTTTGTACCAAATGGTGGATTCATTACTACTGTCTCAAAAAATTTTTCAAATTTACCTGAAAAAAAAATGTTTTTAATTTGTTAGAAAAGATAAATTTTTTCTATCTAAGAAAATATAATAATATGGATATCATTGAAAAAATAATTTAATAATGATGAATATAATTTAAATTTTTAAATTATTATATACTATTAATTTTGTACATTTGTAAAAGATAATTTTCGTATATTTAGTAACCACTATTAAAACTATTATTTTTATATATTAATAATATAAATTTTATGGGATTTCTAAGTTTATACCGAGTAAATTATTTATTTCTTGGAAACTCGAAAATAAAAATCATTGAATATAGAGGCAATTTATTTCCTAATAGATAATCAAACGAAAACGTCCGATCAGAAGTCAATAATCAATGATATTGAATTTGCATATGAATAATTCATAAAAGAATTTAGTATAATTTTATACACTAAATAACTTAAAATTAGATACACATAAATATAATGTAAATTTAAATATTTAAGATTTTTTAAAAGTTTGAAAAAAATTGATCTTTAAAAATATTTCTTTACATATTTTTTTCTTTATTTCTTAATTTAAATATCTGATTTTACAATTAAATGAAGATATATATAGATAATGAAAATAAAAATATATACATTAATATTTGGAAGAATATTATTATACAGATATAAAGTTAGCATTCTGAATCATAATCATTCACTATTTAATTTAAATTTTTTGAAAAAATATAATTAAGTGTCTGGCATCACTGTAAATATAAAATAAGAACTCAATGAGATACAAAGTATAATAGTTTGTTTTGATCTCACGAACTTTCCGATCATCTCCAATTAAATCTTTTTCTTGAATTTATTGCTTTCCAAAAATGTGTATAAGATTTATTTTCATTAATTAAACTTTCAAACGTTATATAACGTTCTAAAATATACGTATACAAAATAGTTACTAATGTAAAAACGAGTTTCTAAGAAAGTATATTTATAAAAGTACAAATTTTTACTTATATAATACCAAAAAAATAAAGTTTGTAATATAGAATACTTTAAAATATTTGAGAAAATTCATATACATTTAACAGGGACTGTTTTATTAATTATTATGTTACGATACTAATAAAGTTTTTGATATTTCACACAGACACGTATAGTAGAATAAGAAAGCACGAAAAAAACAGTGTAGCTAATCTAATAAAACATTTTATATGATGCTATGTCCGACATATACTATAGCAGATTAGTTGGCGATACTATTTTAAAATAAGAGTGTTGATCTCTTTTAACTTTCTGAATGTTATAAATTAACTGCTACTAAACAATTGCTATCCCGTAAAAAATTCAAATAGTACATTCATAATAATCGAAATTTAAAAACATTAGTCGCTAATAAGTAACAGCGATTCATATACAGATGTAGTGATTGTATGACAAGTTTCTCACAAATCTAAGTATACGCTATTTCCATCTTTAAGATATTTTCTAATTTTCCCTTATAATCATTCATTCCTAACTCGTGGATTTAGTACTATATTGAAAATACTTATAGAAATGAATACAAGTGTAAAGGATGCAATAAGTTTCGTAGACAACAATAATACATAAACCTGGAAGAGATGCATAGTGAAACAATAAACCTATTACTTATAATATTTTACATACCTGGTAAGATATAATTTATGTCACAACAAATAGTTTCTATAATTATCTCAGATATTTTACAATTTTCATTAAATTTTTTAAGAGCGCTCATATCAACATCAAATCCTATTACTTGCGATGCTCCTAAACTAATAGCACCAACAGATAAGATACCACATCCCGCACCTAAATCAGCCACCATACGATTTTCTATATCTCCAAATTGTGTATGTGCTACGTAGAGCATACGAGATGCAATGTGTGGGCTTGTAGCATATTGTTCCAATAAGAAATTTGGCTTTTCAAAAGTAGTTAGAATTTGTAATTTTTCTTCTAATTCTCTAATCTTAATCATTTTGTTACATTTTTAATTATTTTCCTTCAATATTAAAAACATTTATTTACTACCTTCAAAACGAGGAAGGACGGGTAAAATTAAATTTCCAAATGAAGAATCTTGTGTTACGAAATAACCTGCTGAAGCGGCATGTGCATTAAGAAGAGCTGCTCTTTGTAATGAATTAATAGTTATTCCATCGTTAGATACTAAAATCTGAGGCTGAAAATAATAATTTTTTTTAAATAGTAGAAACATATAATCTAAATAAAAAATAAAAAATATATGTCAAATATATTTTTAAATATATAAAAGGTTTCTATTGCTATAATAAAATTGTTACACTAAGTATACAATTGTTAGCACTAAGTTTGGAATTCGGTTTTTTATACATATTTGTTTGGTATTATCTTGCATTTATTATGGGTAGAACACTATTAGCCTTTACCTCTTTATTACTTGGCCCCTACTATTTGTCTACGTCCTTATACTTTGGCATTCCTTGTAAGGGAACCGTCTGTGCCTTGCCGACGTCTTCCTTAAAAGCATTCTCTTGACTATGGCGTGGTCATTTACGAATCGGCTCTTTCTTGGGGTCTCCAATCAAAATGCTTCTTATTTGCATCTACACCATGAGGAGGGCTTATTGAAGAAACCTTGCCCTTCTAACCACGCTACCTCGTAGCTAGATTCGACAACAATGTATTCGTTGTGTACCGTTAGATTGTAAAATTTGGGTGTAGCGACTCTTTGCAGATGTCAAACCACATGCGTTTTCCAGATGTCTGATTGACTTGTTTTCGCTAAATGATTTACGACTTGGGTTTTCCACAAGTCTTAATGACTTATTTTCGCTAGATGCTTAACGACTAGGAATTCCAGAAGTCTTAATGACTTGTTTTCCAATAACCTGGTGCTAGTGCACAGCAGTCATCTGAATCATCGCTCAATGGCTCTAGAAGCCTTGAGTTCAAAATTGCTTCAATGTGAGATAATAAGGTAGTTATCTCTTGAAAGGTAAGTAAGGTTTCTCCGATTGAGCATCTCAGGTGAAACTTTGTAGATTTCACCACCACTTCCCATTTTCCTCCCATGTGAGGAGCAGCGGGTGAGTTGAATTACCACTGAGAGCTGTCTCGCGAAAGCATTTTACAATTCGATGATGCTCATGAGAATCTTGTGTGAACAATTTCTTGATAATTTTATCCGCCCCAATGAAGGCTGCATCACAATCTGAGTACAACGTATGGGGGATACTTCTGCGTTCGGAGAATCGCCGATAGGCCGCAATGAATCCTTCGGTTGTATAGTCACTAACTACCTCTAGATGTATAGCAGATGTGGTAAAACACATAAAAACACAAATCCATGCCTTATAAGTTTTTGCTCCTCGTCCCTTCCAGGTTTGTATTGTTAATGTGTCGGCATAATCAACTTCGGTATGATTACGGTCGTGATTGCGTGACTCTGGAGACGGGCAATTGCCCCATCAATTTTTGAGCACGAATTCCTCTTTGTCGTACACATGTGATGCATTACAATGTGTTTCATGACAGGGACTCTACCTCCAAGAATTCAATATTGTTAGCATATGTATGCCAACGTGAGTCATGTACTTCCATGGTATGTGCGGAGGTGGGTATGGGCTATATGAGGATTACTAATTGGGAATGTTATGGCAGAATGCCGGGTGTTTATGATCTGCTGCTAATGATGCTTTCATTAGTCTTCCTCCAATTCTAATAATGCCCTATGAGTCTATGTATGATGTCAGGCGATGGAACGCATGACCAGTCGGCAGGCTTGCCTGAGACTGAAGGATTTTCAGTTCATTAGAAAAATAGGCAGCTTGAGTTCCCTTTATTCAAAAAATCCTTGATTTTTCCAAATCAGTAATCGGTATTTAATTGACTGGAGAAGCTTCATACTTTCTCCTCAGCCGTGCAATAAATCTTATGCATAGGGCTTTTGTACGTAATAACTTATTGAGGGTTGAGTAATTAAATAATGTCCCAGTGGTAATTCGGCTGGTATACGACTGCCGCTATCGCTAAATGAGAGGCATCAGAAAAGCCAAGTAATTCTACGGTTGATTCGCTCTCTATATTAAATCGTCGCGGTATTGCGATCTTGTTCAGCTCTGAAAGATTCCTTCTAATGGTGTACCAGCAAGCAGAGATTTAACTAGGAAGTAGATCATCCTATTTGAATTTATGTAACCATAGCTCTTGTAACATCATTTTCGCCTTAATCACTACTGGTGAGACAAAATCTAACGGACCAAAGATTTTTGCAATATCCGATAATATTATTCTTTTAATGAAACTGTCCGATTCAACTGAAACCCTTTTTGAGAAAGTGAATCTGTCCTGTTGATGACTCCACTGTAACCCGAGAATTTTTGTCTTGCAATCGTCAAATACTATTGCTAATTTCGTTTTCTGTCTGCCTTGATAGCGATGAGGACATCTCCATGAGTTGAGTGCCATTTTTCCAGTGAGAAACCGCCGGCCATGCAGAGGTTCTGCAGTTGTAATGCGGTTTCAGTTAGTTGTTACGGCGTGTTCGCACCTTCAAAATCTTCGTTGAAATATCTGCCATAAATTATGGATGACAGTACCAGTGGGTACTTTTCTCCCTCGTCTTCTACCAGTTGCAGTAATGTTCTGACTGCCAAAAATGGAGCGGTTCTCGTGCCATAAGTGACTGTTGTCAATTGATATATCTATCGATAGAATTCTTTGCAGGCGTTCTGTGCAGATGTTTAAAGACTTGGGAAAAATTCTTACAATTTCGAACAAATATATAAAATTATATTTACATTATAACTAATGTTACGCAACTAATTCATTTACTAGTAACTAATTAACAGTTGCTTTATCATCTATATAACAATACATGCATTTACTCCAGTGTATTTTATCTTATATTGTTGCGTATTATGGCATACATCATAATTAGAAAATCTTTATTGTATCTTAGGTAAATATAATCTGATGAATCTTGCTATTACACGACCGATTTCAGTAGTTCTAATATCTTAGTAGTTCTAATGGAATTAAAAATTTCCATTTTGTTAAAATATTTAAGTTTGCTAAATGAACTGACAATTATACTTATTAAAGAATCTTTAAAATTAAAATTGATATATTGAATTATTTTCAATAACTCAACATCTGCAGTGAATCTTGCTAATGTTGCTACTGTACTGTGAAATACTATTGTATTCGGAATTGGAGCATTTTCCAAGACCTTTTGCTCTCGGAAATTTGTAAACATTTAACTTCCGAAATTCTCGATCGTCCCGCAAGTTTGTCAAGTCTCCACATAGCAACACGTATCAATTGCTGCCAACTAACGAAGTTGCTACATGGATATTGAAAGCAAGCACACGTCGAAACACCCGCTATTCGGCCAGGGTCTATAGCATGAGGTAGTCACTCAGGAGTGATTCACTCAATCATGCTCTCTCAGTGAAGCCATTAGAGCGAACACGTTCAATTTTCCAGTGCGCAATAGTTAACAAGCAGTCAAGGGTGCTGATTGCATTACAAGAAAATATTCGACTATAAGAAGTATGGTATCGAAGTATTCCTTATCATGAAAATATGCCAGTTTTCTCTATTGAGGGTAACTATTACACAATTCAGCCATACTTTTTTCCAAGGAGTGTGCATAACTCTTTGCTAATCCTTACAAGATTAGTAAAGGCTTCAATATCATAAGCCATACTCCCTTTCAAGGAGTTTGCACAATCCATTGCTGATCATTACAACATTAGCAGCAACATCATCACCATCACCATGGAGCAACTACATCGTTATGATTGAACATAGTTCACACTCCCCTATGAGAAGTGACTTGAACTCATCAATAAAGTAATTGTGAATAAACTATAATAAACGATGTTTTAAAGAAGTCTGCACACACTGTACATCTCTACAGCTCTTCCACTTAAGTCCTTACCTAAGCATCCCTAAGGCGGGCGACAAATTAATTGAACTATCGAACATTGGCAGCTAGAGCCAGAAAATCAAACATTTTAAAACATATTGCATTGTATAAAATATATCCGATGATCCGACTCGTTGTACCAAGACCGGTTCGAAGGACCAAAATTATTTATGCAGACAATTCAGAGACCACGAGATGGTATGTGGTAGCGATGTGCGGGTAAGTGGAAGGGATAGTGTAATTAATTCCAGATACAGGAATGATTGTTACTACTCTTAGCAATTGTTAAACTCTTGGATCACGATTTGCTGTAACAAACGTACTTTAACAAGAGGAAATTGGATGTAGTATTTGCTTCTCTTAGCGTAGTACACTGATGCTATGCCCTGGGAAGTGATTAGTTGTAAAATCTTACCACTTCATCGAATAGAGCCGCGTGTTGTTTCTGCTATGAGCGCTGAATCGCGTGAAGATTGGTTTCGTGAGCGTAGAACTCGAACTAGGAAAGAGGTTTGGTCGGCAAGGTGGGCGGAAATGGCACAGTCTTGAAAACACGTGTTACATGCGTATGGGGTGTATGCGTACGCGCTTCTCCTTCAGTACAGACAGTAGAATTAATTAAGATTAATCTTGCGTGTAGCTGTGAGATAGCCTCTATCCTTTACGTATGTTCGATAACCTGGCTTCTTAGACTCCTGAATCTTAGATGATGTCTATAATGCCTAAAGTAGATGATACTACAAACGAAGACTAATCTTGGACTCAATTGAGGGACTTTACCACTTCTTTTTCAATGAGGACTTCAACTGGTACTTGTCTTCGGACTTTTATAAGGAAATTTTTCCACTTCCTATTTGAATAACGAACTTTACCGAGAGTAATTAAATATTCTGGTTATCTCTCTTAAATACATTCACTGACCATGGTTTTCACTTGGAATCAATTACTTTTTTCGTGTACAATCAGAGAGCTTCAGACTCATAGTATTATCCGTAAACTAATTTATTTGTTCAATATTACTAATTAAATAATTAAATATGTCTCATGATTGTTGTTGTTACGGATTGCAGCAATTTTACGCGGTAAACCAAGTGGGAGAGGTAAAGACACCTGAGCTTAGGTAGAAACATTTGCGCACCGAGTCATAAACACAATTCTACAAAATCGGGAAACTTCACTACTCAAAATAGTCGAAATTACATTACAATTCCGACTAACAAGGGCCGACGAACTCTCCAAGGCTAGATTCTAGTGACGTCACTCTAACAATCAGCATGACCAGAGTGATCCAGAATTCACCGGATCGCAAGCCTGTACTAGGATATTTAAGGAGACGCACTTGTCGCTCTCGCTCTCTTACTAGTTCAATCAAGCATTCATCAAGATCGGATCGCCGTCCTACAAATCGAACCCAGCTCAACGTAAGCCAAGCTAGTCTCGGCTACCCAACACTGCACAGATCGACTCCAGCCCAACGGAAGCCAAACTCACTAGGCCCACCAACGCTGCAGAGATCGACTACAGTCAACAGAAGCCAAGCTCACGGTCTACCAACGCTACTACACGGATCGACCTCAACACACGTAAGCCACGTTATTACACACGTTCTTACGTATCATCAATGCAACTGAGATCGACTCCATATACGTAAGCTACGCTATTACACACGTTCTTACGGATCATTAATACACGGCTCCCATCAACTAAGTAAGCAGCAATACTAATAAGTGGTATACGGTACTAGGAATACTCCCAGCCGTCAAGCAGTGACGTGACACGGATATCCTCCCTACACTAGACCTTCACAGCGTGCATCTCGCTAGCGGCAAAGGCGGCACCATCACTGCCCCTTATCAGCACGAATCTCGCCACGGCATCATCACTGCCCCGCATCAGTGACGTCACACAGGCGCTCCCACTCAGGCCACTACAGCTCTTTTCGGCAGCGGTAAATGCGGCACCATCACTGCCCCTTATCAGCGCGAATCTCCCACTACCACTGCGAGTTCATAACTACGAGTAGGAGAATCAAGCACCAATCTACCAAGAATACACTTACAGGATTCTTGTCGCTCATATTAATTGAAGAAACTCTCATCTATTCATTGTATCATATATTCAATTCTACATCTATAGACCACTAACTATTTATTATATTATTATATTCAATAAAAGGAAAAATACTACATTCAAAGGCAGTGTTGAATTATTGCATTGTCCCTTCCACTTGCCAGCAAGCCTCCACCCACCATCACATGGAGGCTTTTAGTCTGATCCCAGACAGTTGTCTTTAACATCATACGTGGTAATACATGGTTAAAACCCGTCGTTTGAAGAAAAATGAAGTAAATTATTAGTAATTAAAATTCTATCTCTATCTAGTACATCTCGAATATGTCTATGATATTAATAGAAACAATTTGATTTATAATATAATTCAATAGGATACCTAAACCTCTTAAATTAATATTTCATAACATTAATTTTAATAATCTTGATTATAATTTTCCTTAAGTTTGAGTTTTATATTTATTGTCCAAAAATTAATAGCAGTTTATATAATTATCAACACTTCTAAGCCACAAGTCAACAGTATAACATACTAGCTAGTTTTAATATATTTTATTATTAGAAAATCTTATATTCTTAAGGATATTATTATAACCTGTCAAGCAATGATCGCTGGAAATATCTTTATTGTTACCACAATTTTCAAAGTTTTTCCAAAAAATTTTATCTAGAATAAAAGAATCCGATTATTTAGTAAGCTAGTTTAATACAGATGTGTATTTTCAAAACAATATATTTATAAAGTATTCTTTTATTAGACAAGATACTAAATGTTTCACTAAACGAGTCATATACCTTTATTAGATACATTTGCTCATTTTTATTCAACATAAACAAAATATTACAAATCATTGTTCATAAAATAAAATTAAGTTGTAACATTTACCGAAATTTCATTTAGATAGCACCTATCTTGGACATAATGTAACTAACATGACAAAATTTTTACAATATATCCTGAATAATCCTGTCACAAACATTGTATAACGAATTTAACAATTAAAGAAGCTAGAATTACTTAGTATTTTATTTTATTGGTAGTATAAATATAGTAATCTGAATAATACATAGATATTATGAGTGCGTTGGATTTAATAGTTAAATCTTTAATGGCCACGTATTAAAAAAATTTAGAAATAAATATTTATTAAATCATGATAAACAAAATAAAACTATATCTATCTTTATCTTCATTGTTGCAAAAATAATATATATTTTAATCATCATTGTTTGTTTTAGTATATTCTTGGTTATGTTTATAGACCTCGCGATGATGTGAATAATGCGTGAAATGGTGAAATAGATAAAAATAAAATTGAAACGATTAAAAAAAAATTTTTTCATATAATTTAAATTCTGTAAAAATATTTAACATATAAATTATAAAAAAATTCAATTCCCACAAAACTGACAATATACATTAAAATTTCAATTGACTATTGGGAAAATAAATTATGCATTGAGGCAGCTTAATTCAAATTTAAAATTGAGAAAGTTACAAACGCTTGTTTGTAAACACGATTTAGCGATTCCAGGAATTTTCTTACACCGTAACGTCTAATATACGATAATATTTCTGCATAGCAACGTCGATGAAGCTTCTAGAATACTCCAGAGCTTCTCTGTCTGATGTCACAACGATTTTCGGCATAGCAACAGGCATCGGCACTGTTGTCGGCGTCGCAAGCTATGCCGCAAATATTTAAGAGCAGCGCGCCACGCACCGAACCACTGTTCCTTTAACATCCATTCAGTTGCCACACAGCTGGCTCACGGTGTTTTTACATTCAGTTATGGCTCATTGTTATTCTACACCCCATTCATTGATTTGTTATTATTAGTTAGTGCATTTCACACGTCAGTATTACTTGCTCCAGCACTCACTTCAATCTAAAAGGCATAGGTCCCACATTATAAGAACATATTGCAACCAGGGTACCAATCGAACAGTGAAGCCATTGGGATCGTAATTAATAAGGTGCGCCAAACACATTTCCAAACCGGCGGGCCAGTATGGTAGTTCATAAGGTACCTCCTCTCTATTAATTGTACAAATTTAGTCACTCTCGCTGGAATCAACCTGCATGCAACACTTACAAATCCATACAAACCGCATTTAAACGCCACACAGGGCTCAGACCGTAAAAACCACCTTCTACATGTACTTACATTATCGAGACTCAAATTCAGCTATTCAAGGTCGGTGACAAGTCCCTTCAACACTTGAAGGGACTAATTCTGATTCAATCTTCGTGCATGTGACTAACACTCAAAATATCCCACTCTCCGTTGGGGTACGGTCGAATTACGTAACAATTACTTCCTAAAAACCTTATCCGCCCTTGTTCGGCATTGAAGCAGTTAAAGTCGGAATTCAAAAGTGAGAGAGGTGTAAACACCTGGACATTTATGTATATACACAATTCAGAGAAGTCGGGAAATTTCCCTACGCTAAATACTCGAATATTAGACTCTAATCCGACTAGCAATGCTGATGAACTCTCAAGGCTAGATTCTAGTGACGTTACCGTACTGATCGGCATATCAACAGGCACCGGTGCGCTGCCGGCATCGCAAACTTCTACGTGAATATTTAAAAGCAGCCCTTGACGCGCTACGCACTTTACTTTTAACATCAAGTCAGTCACTACACATCTGGCTTTTAGTATCGTTTTCTACGATAAATTCAGTTTAGTGCTCAGTATAATTCTATATTTAGTATTATTATTGAGTAGTGCATCTCACATCAGTGTCACTTGCACCAGCCCGAACTGCAATTCAAATTTCAAACAATCAAGAGCTCAAGAAAGAAGTCACACCACTACAATAGAATAATTCTCAATCTAAATAGAAGTAACTAACAACGCTACAAGATTATAATTAATAAGCAGAATAAATTAATAATCGAAATCATGTATATTACATTATCGATTACTTTTCACCCCTTCCCTTGGTGCCTTCTTTCTTCCTAAATCACTATGGCGAGAGATCCACTGAACTATTGAATTGGCAGTTCGAGCCATAAATTAAAACGTTAAAATTCGAACAGCCTTTATAAAATCATATTTTGCATTCTCTACAAATTCTTATTTATTACTATTAGCACTACCATTACCATCTTCCCATGCTCAAAAAGAGCATGGTCGACTAATTCATGCTGATTCCTACAACATCAGCATAAAATCTACATTGAAGATGCACATAACCTCCATAGCATCAACAACAACTAAGAACACAAGAACTCGCACCACTACAATAGAATAATTCTCTATCTCAATAGAAACAACCAACAACGCTACAATATTATTATAATTCATAACCAGAAAAAAACAATAATTGAACTCAAAATACATTACATTATACTTTTCAGCCCTTCCACTTGTGCCTTCTTTCTTCCTAATCGATATGGTGAGAGATTAATCCACTGAACTATTGAATTAGCAGTTCGTACCATAAAATAAACATTAAATTTCGAACAATCACTTTTAAATTAAACATAACAATTTTTATTTTATTATGAATATAAATTTAGTAGATTACTAATTTTATTATCCCTCTTCATATATTAATTTATGAAAAGTTATTTTTATGAATATATTGACTGTGTAAATTCTTTAAATAAATATATCTTAGTCAGTAAAAAAGTAAAATTTAACTTATGACAAAAGAAATCTATAAATATTATAGCGTAATACAAGTTATTAGAACTATGACAGATTCACGTGCAGCAAAATTATGTAGATTGAAATGTATTCAAATGACAATACTTATAATGTTGATTTTATAATTAATTATAAATTGCAGTAGTTACGATGCACTTTTAGTATAATGATATATTCTAATGCTGTACCAATTAGAACTATAATTTTTTAGCAATAATTCAATATGTAATTAACAGAATAATGAACATTTATACTTACACAATGTCCTATTTACAAAAAACTGTATTTATTCGGTTTTAATAATAATTATATGCAATAAGAAAGTCGGAATTCAAACATTTATTTAAAGATTTAATATTTAATTTTTAATGGTTGAGAAAAAAAATTATTTCTTTTAAATTGTACAGTTTAAAAATTAATAAAATGTTATTAACTAAAGATATATTCTTTAATATTTAAGAGTAAAATTTGTAACATTTTTAAATAATTTCTATTAGTTGAAAAATTAAATTCTCCCTTACCAATGATGTTGATGTAGCAGTTGTAGCAACAGATATTGATGTGCCTAGTGTTTGAGCAACACCTTGTTTCAAAAGTAATTGTTTTTTTAATTGAAGTTCTTCTAAAATTTTTCTATTTTGTAACTCTGAAATAAATTTCAATATCTTTATACAGACTGTATCTATACAATAAATCGATTAAAATTATATTTTCATTAGAATTTTATGAATAATAAAAAACTATAAAAATATTATATTAATTATAAAAAATTATAAATTTATAGAAATTTTTTATTTATTTTAATGTTAAATAAAAATATACAATAATATATGATATTTAACAATTAAAATACCTGTAATTATAATTGAAATTACAATAGCAGTTAGCCAATTTTTTAATTGAAAATACTTTGGAAAATATCACAACGAAGACATTAAAAATATTATAATAAGGATGATGGTTTAAAATAAAGTTTTTTGTATTAATGTAATATGACAAATACAAAATATTTATCATCCAACATATAATACAAGTTGTACAACAAACCATAAAAATAATATGCGTCGTAGATAAAATTTTTAATATATTATTTAATTTGAGAATGTGAACTATATTTATAAACCATATATCATCACAAACTATGTTTTTCTCATTCTTAATAAAAAGAAATCATAAATTAACAGTTGACTCATCGTTCTTTCTTATTGGAATATTTATTAAGTTCTTTTCTGGTTTCTGTATTAATTTTTATCATTGCTGTTTAATTATTAAGTAAAAATATTCAATTTAATATTGTCCTTTTTTTGTATTAGTATGAATAAATATTTTTAAGTCAACAGTAAGACTTTTATTATACCCCATTTGTACGTGAGTATTCATATTTCTTCACCTCTAGCTATTTAGCATTAAAAGTATTATTTTACATTATTATTAAGTTTATATCTACAGACAAAAAGAATGCATGCATTTTACTCTACTACATAGAATTGCTCTGTATTTCTTTTGTTTCTAGCAATAGGATAATTAATAATTCACCGTTGAATGTCTATATTTCCCTGCATTCTTTTTCATTCTATAATGTCTAATACTTCTACTACATTATTTACAGCATTATTCTGGTACTAATAAATAATACACTCCTGTAGTTTACTCGCTCTTATTTCATCAAATATACCTCTGTAGTTTATTACCATCATATTTCCTCTTCTTTATATAATTTCAAAGAGCATTTATAAAGCTCATCAAAACGAATATACTACAAATAATTGATTTGTACAAATTTGATACAAATAATTACAATGAATTGCACTACGAATATTTTATATCAATTATCTGTCTAATACTGATATAAATTTATATAATTCTTAAATTTTTAAACGATATCAAACAGACTTTTTAAGCATTTGTAATAAATTATCTAATTTATGTTATCTTAAAACAATTTAATTTAATAAACAAATTTCCAATTTATCATAATGAAGAATAGATAAAAGTTATTTGATTCTCCAAGAAAATTTAAATTACTTGAATTCTTTTATTAATATTGTGATTGAAAAATATTCAAACCAAAATTTATTGTGAAAGATCTCTAATCATTCCATATTTACTATTGTATAATTTCAATGTAATTCTTTAAATTACCACCAATGATGTCTATCTGTAATATGTATTTGATTAAATTTCTGATAAAGAAATGACCATATGCTTTTCTACCGACGCAACCATCTTGCACATTTTACACATATTATTAACAGTGTTCTACCAACATTGTTGCAAGTTATACTCAAAAGTCGATCATTCTGTTCGTAATTTGAAACGGATAAAACTGAAATCTGATCTGGCTATTCGTCACTATTATCAATATTAACAGATCTATATTAATATCTATTTACGTGCTATGTCCGTATAGCAACAAAAGAAGATTCTCGAACATACTAAAGCTCAATTTCTGAGAAGTCTCCAGAGTTTCCAAGAATTACAACGCTAAATGTATGCAATTATATATAAGGAGCAACAGACCGCGAAGAAAAATAGTCTTGTCGAGTAAGTCAAGTGAAATTAGTGCCAGTCATACCAGTGAAAGTTATACACGTCTAAGGAAATCCGTGCAAGGTATACTCATTGTTTACATTATTTATGTGACGATAACGATAACGTGATGATAGTCAGATCGCATTGAGGGCGACGACATAGATTGGCATCTCCAGCAAATTATCGATATCACATATTATATCTTGCGGCTCAGTGCCAACGCTATCGGTCAAACCCCTGCAACTTGATTCTTATTAGACCACTGAAGAGGACGTCAATAATCCTTTAATAGCCGCGAGCCGAACAACGCTCCGTAAAATCATCGCCGAATTAATCGCCCAAGAATTCGCGAGCCCAACAAGGCTCTCCAGAAAACCATCGCCGAATCCATTGCCCAAGAATTCACGAGCCGATGCTCTTTCAAAATTAAGGACTAAAACGCGTGCCCAGTACTACCAACGCAGTCCTAGCTTTGCACTGCCAGACGACGTTCTATAGCTTATGGTCACTGTCTAATCACGATGAGCTCAACAATTCTCATTAAGATTGGTAACACCAACTACCACTATAACATAAACTTAAATAAACGTCACTAAATCAATTGTGTTTACACTGAATTGATGCATTAACCACCCCCACCCCCCATTAAACCGATGGTACAGTCTAATCCATCTACCTTGATCTGTGATCATACTGATGGCTGGAATTCTAAACACAGACAATTAATTTTGCATACTTGTAGATTTTTCATTATATTTCAGTTCTTTGATAGTCTTTAGTCTAGCTAAAACTTTCAGTTTTTCAATATTCTCTATTTGAACCAGAACTTTCAGTTCCTTAATAATCTCTATTCTAATTATACCTTTGCTATATAGTATTAATATTCTCTGTAATATGTTATTTATTTTTAAAAAATCGATTCAACCAATAATAATAATTATTCAATAACTATTACTTAAAATTAATAAACTCTTCTAGTTACGTTTCAAAATTTAACTTCAATTTTCAAATTTGAATTTTTTGCTAGGATTTAAGGTATTCTCTTTAAAGAAATTAAAATATAATTGAAATAAAAACACCAACTTTCATATCAATTCCATTAATATGTAACTAAATAATCATTCTCTAAGAAATTACTCATTCATTATCCTAAAAAGAATTTAACAATCCATCATGTATATATTTAGAATTATTTGTTTGATTGCTAAACCTAGAAAACTAATAATACTGTTACCATAAATCCGGTAAACCCTGTGTGTTACACTACTGTAGTAAAATATCTTCTTTTGCTATTTCACCAATAATACGGTCATAGTAATGATTCGCAATCTGTTAATGAAATACATTCCGTTGAACATTACAGATTACTCATATAATTGTTTTAAATTATGTGCCTCAACTACATACATGTCCGAAATTGTCGAACAAGCCTTGTAGTTATCTTCAAGTTCTATTGATTGAATGAGATACAAATCAATGATATTCGGTTAAATACTAATAATTTTACATTCATTAGATAATATCTAACAAAGTCTTCAAGACCACCTTCAAGATCATTGTCAATATTATCAGAATTTCAATACTTTATAAACAACCCAATTCTCTGGCAAATTAAGCACAAGTTTTTAATCAATTAATATATAATTAATATGTTCCTCTGCAAAATCAATTTAAATTTAAATATTAAAAGGTAAATAGCGTTAATATATTATCATTTATCTGAAATAGATGTTATATTTATTTAATGTAACACCTTTTACATATCCCATTTATTTACGTTTTCATTTATATTCAAATTTTTTTAGGTAAATCTACACAGATCTTCTACGTAATATTGTTCCGCAGAAGCAATGTTAGTAACTTGAACAGCGATCTGAAATGCCTAATTTTATAGATTACATTAGACTTAAACCAGTAAAAATTATAACTATTTCAACAGTATAAGATATACTTCTTTATCAGATTATAATACTTAGACAATAATGAAGACATAATAACCAACCAAAGTATTAAAATAAAAAAAATACTACGTATTTATATTAATTACGTAGGATAAAATATTTTTTCAAAACTCTTTTTTAAATATTTTTATTTGATCTTTACTATAAAATACGTACACTTTCGACAAGTTTTAGTAACTTTATTTTTGGTTTACCATATAATATAAATAAATAAATCAAGCATTCTTTTTTAACTAATAAAAAGTTGCCTTACTTTTATAAAATTTTTTATTTTTTTATATTGTATTTATTTTGGTAAGAATATCATTTAACCATTAGTTAAATTATAAAATTAAATTAACTAATTGAGAAAAACCATATAACTTAAAAAATTATTTTTAAAATGTATAATATCCAACAAAAAACTTTTGAATTTCAAGTTTTTTAATTAATATTTTAACATGACAAAATATTTAAAAAAATATATTAAATGTATTAGATTTTAGTAACAAGAAATAATGTACTATAATTTTACGATAGATAAGTGTCATTAAGCAAATAAGTATTAGATACATACTCTTAAATTGAGATATTGTGTTGATATTCATAAATTGAGATAATGTTTTTTCCATTTACAATGCTTAACGTAATGATGCTTGATTTTGTTTCATACTTTTATCATTCACATTTCATTTTCACATCTTATCTAATATAGTGAAAAATATTTATAATATATTTTTGTATACCTTTAAAACTTTATCTAATAAAAATTATTTTAAATTATGTTTTCAATTTAATAAAATGGTTATATTACTTACCTCTTGAGTTTTGCTGAGAAAATGCCATCAATTATAAATTAGATTTTATAAAATTATTTCAATGACTTTTCCTTTACTTAAATTATGAAAATTCAGATCTTTACTTTTTAATTCCACTTCCTTTTTTACTGACCATATAGTTTAAAAATTATAACCTATGTCAATATAAAAATATATTTTTAAACAACTTAAGAAATATAATACATACAGCAAATCAAAATCGAGTAATTTAACTAAATCATTATATCGTAAATGTTATACCTTTCTAGCATTACAAGTATAGTGATTTGTCCATGTTCGAAAGCTTGTGTATTTGATCCGGTTTGAAGGATCAAATGTATTTAATTTTCTGGCTCAAACTGCCAAGTTCAATAGTTCAGTTTATTTATCAATACTTAGGAATGGACATAAGTGGAATGGCTTTAAATATGTACAGTGTGTGTAAACATCGTTAGAACACATTTTAAGGAATAGAAATAGTACAAACATTATACAAATAAAATAAAAAAGTATAATTAAAAGCTATTTCAATATAAACAAATTACAAAAAATTAAAGGTTAAAGCAATAATCTTACATCAAATTTTCAAAGCCTTTCACTTATTAGACATCTATATATATTGTCCCAATAAAGAATAAAATAAGTACTCACTTTAAATTGTACAAATTGTAATTGTAATATATTTATCAAATGATTAATATTTTCTATATTAATAATTAGCATTATTATTTGATGGTTAATAAACTATTCTTTTTAATTCAAATAAATAACTATTTGTATTAGCATACAATTTATACTAAGATATACATCTCATCTATTTCTAGCTAGAGCGATTATATTAAAAAAAGAGCATGTATCTTAAAAATATTTCTATTTTTAATCATATTAATAATGGATATTTATGCCAAGATATACTAAAAGTAGGTCTATCAATACTGTAAACCATGAATTTTCAAAATCCCTTAACATATATAATTTATATCTGCAATATCCTATATAATTAAAAAAAAAGTCATTATAAAGTCTATAGATATATTGTTTTCAAATTTTGAGTAAATTCGAAATTGTACTATAAAACAATTGTTGAAAACTTTATTACATATGTATTATATTACTTCTATTGTTTTCATTAGCTTTGCTTAATCTGCTTTATTATTTTCTACTTTCTTAAGTACTTAGTAGTTGATACACTTCCAGTATTTATTTTATTTTTTCTTTAACCACTGTTTCTATATAACCATTTTTAATATTTATTAGATTTACTTACTTTTTGTTATATTTTTTTTTATATTACTTCTTTTTTTTCTCAATTATTTTTATAGTATTTTTTAAAGCAGTTACAAGCTAATATTTTTCTTTACAGGCATTTTAAAAATGTGAACACATTTTAAATTTTTTTCTCTCTTCTGAACATTTCTCTATTTGCCTTTTTCATTTCTTTTCCTAGATTTGTTATATATATATATATATATATATATATATATAAACAGATAATGCACTCATATTACTATTCTTTATAAAGTTCTCTACATAATTTTTATAATTATTCTATTAAAATATACTTTCAAATTTACAAAATAATCAAATGCCTTATTTCTTTTGCTATTAAGTGTCTTGTATGCATTATTATCAATTTCATACATTGCATCTATTACACATCTTTATTAAATTATAACATAAGTTTTTTTCATTTTTTTGTACTTCATTCATTAATTTTTTGTTTCACATTCCTATATATACTTTGTATATAATATTTAGTATGCTTAGTATGTAGATTATGTATATTTATTTTTTTTTTAATATTCTGAAATATATTATTTTAATTTCTTTATTTCTTTATTTGTCATAACCTTTTTCCACCATATAAACTTTTTTGTTTTCATATTTTCACTTACATTCTTTAAAATAAACTTTCATATTTCATTCTTCAAAAAATTGATCCTAATGATTTTTTATTAACCTTTATTTCAATTATTTAAAAAATTTTTTTCCAATTTTCTACACAAATCTCTTGTACTATATACTATCCTTCATTCTTGTGCTTATTGATATTCCTCTTTTATTTAAATTTGGTCATTTTTTATACTTCTATTTCCCTGCTGTATCGATTAAATTTACTAATTTTTGTATTTCTCTTTTTTTACACTCTGTACCCATTCTCTATTTCCATTTTATAAATTTTTATTCACAAAGATTAATATTTTTAAATGTTTTAATTTGACTTAAATCTGTGTAATAATTATAGTCTATTAGGAATTAAAAAATGAAATTATTACTTACATAAAGAAATTTGTTTTTGTTCTTTTATATCTATTAAACATTGAATATAATTTCTTCTTTAATTCTTTTATTCGATTCTTTTATAGCTTATGTTATTTTTATTTTCTTTTTTCTCTTATAATGATTATATCAAATTATTTTAATGTTTCATATTTTCATTAATTAAAATTTGTTTACTGCACTATTATTTAAATTTTTAAATTTAAATTCAGCCTTTGCGTTTCTTTTTTTCTGTTATTTTTTGTTTTACTTATATATTTATTTGTATTTTGGAATATTTTAATTATTTTTCCTTTTTTTAATTTTTTGTTTGAAAACTTCTTATAATTTTATTATAATTAATTTTTTTTTTATTAATTTTTTTTTTTTACTTTGTTTTTGTTTGTTTTAAACTTTGTTTCTTTGAAAATAATTATATAATTATTTTATTAATATCATTAATTATTTGGTAATATTTAAAATATTTATTCAACAAAACAATTAACATTAACACTACTACATTTTTAACAATAAAAAATATAAAATCATAATTTTATAATCATTCTATTAATATGTATATAAATATAACCAAGTATTCTTGCAATACATATATATATATATATATATATATATATATATATATATATATGAATAAACAAAAATAATAAGCTGAGAACACATTTAATTTTGATATACCTTCTTATGACATGTGTAAATAAAACTAAGAATATTTTTAGTTTATTTCCTAAAAATAAGTTGTAATAATTCACAAATATAAATATAAAGTATAATTAACTATATAAAAATAGGAAATTCAAGAATGTAAACAAGGTTAGTTTATTACTTTGTCAAGAAAGTAACAGTTAATATTATCTTGATAAATAAATATTTTATTATAGTAAAACACAAAGATACTTATATTATAGTAGCTGCTAATTTCAATTAAACAGGTCTAAACTCACTTATACTTAACAAAAATACTCACTCACTATATACGCGTATAATATATATTCTTACAATCTGATTAGAATAAACTGAATTATATTTTCAAGTATCTTTATTTTTGAGCTGATGCGATAAATTATTGACAATTATGTGTAAAAACAGTCCATGTTATGATGCACGTCCCATAAATTTCTGAGTGAAATAATAGAACGTCACAATAATAACAATAATAGGATAGAATTTAAAAAATCATACTGTAAAGCTTCAGAATTAACTTAATCTAGTTGGATTTTTAAATCCAGTACATGTGAATTTATCTAATTAGTAATATGCATATATAATTTTTAAAAATTATGAAGCATAAAGATAATAATTATTAATTGCAACAAATTTTTGCTAGTTCAAAATACAAAACAATAGTTTTTAAAAATATAATAAAATACACCTTCTCAAATTTGATGCTATAGAATTGCTGATATTCTGAGATGATTGACTTAGATTGGAAAATTATACTATAATATAAATTAGCCATGATTATCTAATTAAAGAATTAACAAATAAATAAATAATTATTTCTAATGAAAATTAGGAAATTTATATATAGGATTACAAATATTATAGTTACAAATATTATATTCACATATTTAATAATAGTAAGATAACTTATGATTCTTGGTTTTGTTAATGAGCTTTGTTTTATAAAAATAAGTACTAAAATATATTCAAATAATTGCAAACATTTTTATTTAGTTCCAAATTAAAAAATTAAAAATTGCTGTATTCAAAATCTTTATTGTCGTTGAATAACATTAAAGCCAATTTTATAAAATTAGCTAATGAACAACATTGATTATTTTGTGTTTAATATAAATAATTTGATTTTCAGCACAAACTTTATGAATATTTTATATATTTTGCAACTGAATAAATAAAATTATAATTGTAATTTCTGTTTATATTTTTATTTCTTTTTTAAATGATATATTTTTTCTATTTTAATATAGATTATCTCCATATTTAAATAACTATGACCTAGTCTTTTAAATTGATTAAATGTTTCGTTAACAATGTAAAATTATTATAATATATTTTATATTTAAAAATTTAATTAACCTACTAACTTAATTTTTTTCTAATTTAGAGAATCGAAATTATTAAATGTTTACTTTTTTAATTCATTTATTCAGTTTATTCCTTGATTTGCTCTTGATTTGCACTCACATAACCATGTATCGATCAGCTCATATGATCTCGCCTTCATTTAAAATTTATTTACAGTGTAATACAATTTGAACTAGCACCCGTTATTTTCATGTTAAATACACGTTATATCATTAAAAAGCTGTAACACTATACATTTACATTGTTTAATTACAATTCAATACAACTCGTTTAAACGATGGATGAATTGACGCAAGGATTTAATGGAATACTAATATATTACGGTGCATATCATCTTACATAGCAAATATGAATGCATGAAATATGTACATCTCCAATAATATAATAAAAATATTCTAATTATAGACAAAATAATAAATTTAATAAAGAAACACTAATATTTGAAAACAATCTTTAAAAAGCTGAGTCTTACTGTTAACATTTGTTAAGCTAATTGCTAATATGTTGCTAATATAAATTTTATTATAAATATAGAAACTTATTGTAAATTTTTGAGGTTTTTCTATTTTTACATTACTTCTTCATTCCTAATTTTGTAGAATTTTATTAGAACTTTTAATAAAATTTTTGTTAAATTCTTTAAAGTTTGTGTCTAAATTTACTCTAAATACTTAACATTATTTAAAAATGGATTAATTTTATATTTTGTTAAAATCAAATAAATCAATTTACAACGTTCATGGATAGAAAGATGCATTAAAATAAGTTTTCGAATTTCTATCAAATTTGGCTCGAAAAAAATATTCAAAAATTTATTTTCTGTAACTATATATTTGAATTGATATACTTTGTAAAAAGAATTCCTATAGTAAAAATTTTCATATTGTTTAATGCGCAAGCGTGTCACGCCATTGACTTTAGAAAACCATCAGTTACTCTAAAATTGACATACATTATTACGGATTTCAGTTCATTTCATAGATATTTTGATCAATGGACATGCAAATACGTGTGGTATATTTGTAATCATATTAATATCATAATCATAATGTAATTTTATACGGATTTTTTCACAAGAAATGTTATTGATAGATTTATGAATTTTTTTTAAAATAATTTATATTTCTGGATTTTTTATTAATTTTTACAGAAACAAAATATGACAAGTATAAGGTGGGCATTCAATACATCAAGGTGGGAGCCTTCAGAATCGGAATTTTTATTAGCGTCATCATGTTTACAAATTGAAGAAAAAAATCGAATTGACAAACTTGTTTTTAAAAAAGATGTTAAAGCATCATTAATTGGAAGACTAATGATTAGAAAATTTATTAGTGATACCACTGGAATGCCATATAACTCTATAGAATTGTTTAGAGATACTAATAACAAACCAAAATATGTTACCAATTCTAAAACTCCAATTGTCAGTTTTAATATTTCTCATCATGGTTCTTATACTGTTCTTGCTGGAGAAATTAAACAAACAAATATTGGTGTTGATGTTATGAAACTTGAATATAATGGAGGCAAAAGTGTAAATGAATTTTTCAGAATTATGAATAAACATTTTTCAGAATTAGAATGGAATAAAATTAGAGGTACATTACAAACATCTGAACAAAATAAAATTGTAAATTTCTGCAGAAATTGGGCTTTAAAGGAAAGTTATGTTAAAGCAATTGGAACAGGATTAACAGTAAATTTAAGTAAAATAATTTTTGATATCCATTCCAAATTGGAACAAGACCAGATAATAACAAATACTATGTTATGTATTAATAATAAAATACAGCCATGGACCTTTGAAGAATCATTATTAGATTCATTTCATTGTGTTGTAGTTGCTTTAGAACAACAAAATTATGTTCCTCAATCATCGAATAATTTTATTTTTAAAAAATTAAATCTTAATCAAATCCTACAAAATGCAATTCCCTTGTTACCGCAAGATTTTGAGTATTGTAAAAGATATTTCTTAAAAAATTCAAATTAGTATATTAGATTGTTGTATGTATAAAAAAATGTTCATCTGAATTATTTGCATATAATTATAAATAATTTCTTATTATATTATTGTAAACTGTAAATATTATAATATATTTAAACTAGAATAATGAATGTTGGCAAAAATATCAAATCATTTTAAGTTAATTATTACATTACTGAAAAATAAAAAAATATTTGATTGAATAATTGAAAAATCAATTATATACTTTATATATTTTGTTTCTTTAAGTCTAAATTGGATGATGTATTTTTATATTATATTGATATGTGTATTTAATATAATATTCATATGATGTGTATATATTAAGATACTAAATAATTTATTTTTCATTTATTACAATATACAAAAAACTATTTTTATAACATAAATGTATGTTATTTTTTTGTAAGAATAAAAAAAAATTAAAACCAATGCTTTATTACATAAAAATAAGACATATCTTAATCTTCAATATATTTTCCAAATTTCCATTAATTAATTTAGTTAATGTACTTTGTTAAAGGTATTTAGAATGTAATTCGTTGTGAAAGTAAGAAGATATTTTTTTTTAAATGCAAAGTACCCTTCATTCTCTATTTCTGTATTCATAAATGTATGTTACGAAAAATCACATGTATTGAAGTCATGTTACAATTTAATTGTCCAATATGCATATAAAATTAATGTGATGTTTCTATTATTTTCATTTCAACAACTGATTTGTAACATAATCTATTACATCTTACACAGCGTAATATCAGCGTTCTGATACAGAATCTCTAACACATTGAATAATATGATTGATAATAATGATGAATAATAATATATGAAAAATTTACAAATATTTTTATTATACTATTTTAATATAATTAAATCAATTAATTAGTGAAAATAACATAGTATAAAAAACAATGGTTTATAGGTTTCGATAAATATCAACGTTATATTATTAATCTAGCAATTGTTAAATAACAAAAGAATTATGATATTGCATACTAGGTATAAAGCTTCTTGATACAAACATTCTAGCATACGAAATATTGTACAAAAATGTTTAAACGTAAATCTCTTTAGTTACAAAATATTTATTTAACTATATATCCTAAATTATTTCCAACACCATTCTAATTTAAAAATCTCAAAAACTAGTTGAATAATATTCTTAAATCAACCATCATAGATTTATATATATATATATATTATATATATATATATATATTGTAGATATCTAACTTTACATTAATTAGAAATTTTGTAAAAATAAAATTTTAACGTAATTCTTATAAAAGTTGTAGCTATTTTTTGTTTATTAAACTACAATCAACTTTGAAAATATATTCAAATTAATCAAAAATAAATCTAGGTTTTTGTATTTATTAATATTCTATAGTAACTAAACATATGAAAAATCTCGAGTAAATTTTTTTATTTCATATTGAATACTTTTCAACTTGAGCGTGTTTTTATTAACGTAGTAAATTAATTTTATTAAATTACTGTTATAAACTAATTTTCACTATATTATTAATTATTAGATCTTCACCAATTAGTTTTATCGTTTGTATTACTTCAAATTAATTACATAATATTATTTTAATTTGTTTAAAGTACCAATTATGGCAGACAAAATAAAGAGACCTGATGTTCCCATGATTTTATAACTATGAAATCATTTAAATTTTCCTGATATTATTCCATATTTGGTTTTATAAATTTTTACTATATTTTTTAATAATCCATCCAATAAATATTTTCACTTTACTTGAATATTTCATAAATCTATGATTATTTTGAATATATAATTATATTTTAAATTGATAAACAATTATCTTTCTTTATCATAATGCTAAATGATACTATTATTAAAGATTAATTTAGGTTGATGAATTTAGGTGTTTTAAATATAGAAGAATTTAGACAGACTATCAAATAACAGTTTATTTGTTAGATTGTTTAAGATAACGTAATATAATCTTGTAATAACAAATTCATTTTAATTATAGGACACCGAAGACCTCATACAATACATTTAATTTGAGATCAATAAAGATTCCAATTGTCTAAGTAGCTATTTACAACATTGAATGTTGTTTTTCTAAGAGTAAATGTGAGTAATTAAAATGTATATTTAAGTATAAAATTGCATAATCTATGTTGAAAGAAATTTGTAATGGACTAAAGCAATTAATTAATTTTTTATAAAAGTATAGGATTTATACTTTATAAATATTTATGAATATATGAATTTGCATTATTATAAGTTCAGTACCTGTGAATACGATATCTATATAGTCAGTTACTAACAAAGCAGAAAGCAACGAACGAATGAATAAAAAGAAATAAATAAAGTAAATGTATGAACAAAATGTTAAGAGTATTGATGATATAAAATGCAATCAAGGTATTGATTTTTTCATCCCTTTTATAAGTAGTATCTTTGACATCCTTTAATCGCGCCAAACCATATATACATTGATGAAGTGATATATTTTTTTGACTAATAATTACAATTCTACTGTTATTGAAGAATTTGTTCAAAGAGAGACCGCTTTAAACTTAACAAAACTAATTAAGTTGAGGATTTTTAAAATATTTCTGATCTTAAATGTGTAATATAAATTATGTACTTATAGATAGAAGTTTTTGAGCATTCTTTATTTCAAGGGTCGTCTCAATATAATAAAATGAATGAGAAAAAAATTGCTAATTTGAGATATATTTAACATTATATTATTTACAGTGTTCGATTTTTAAGCTCTGAAGAACTTGATGCAAATGTATTTATAGTCGATTATTTTATAAACCGTTGTCTGGCCTTGACAATGTAATTGAGCGTGTTGCGTCTCTTGTCTAATGTCGTGGAGGAACCTACATTCTCCAGCGTGTTCGCCTGCGAGAGCGTATTGCGTCACCTGTGACGATTGTATGGAGGTGAATGTACGTTCTCAGAATTGTTAGTCAGAGAGCTTACTCTATCACCTTTATCGACTCTTTGAATATAAGTTATATGAAACTTAATTTGTGCGTAAGTGAGTAGCTTATTTAAAATATTATAAAGAGATGTTCCTTGTAAACTACCGACAAGGTATGTTGATTTTGCTGCGTGGCTGGCGTGCCCCTTTTGATTACGATTCCAACTGGCTTCACTGTTAAATCACTACCTTATCTTACTGATTCCTTTTAATAATGTACGTGTATCTTAGGTTGGTTGCCGAAAATGCGGCCACGTGTCGTCGTCACAGTATATACTAAAACACCAAGTGGTAGTAACAGTTGTTTAAACGAGAGTTAGAATTACAATGAGCTTATAAGCCTTTTGAATACGCGCACGAAAACCGTAGGCTTGATCGTTCCATGGCGGCTTTGCTGAGGGCAAACCGAAACCCGTGCCATGGCTTCTACTGGTAGAGGGTTAGATCGGTTCAATGTGGTCGGGTCACGGCAAGAGGTTTGTAGGAAGCGCAGTTCAGTAAGATGGAGCTTCAGCAAGAAGTGTTTAGCAAAAGAGCGAGGCACGTCGCGTGCTTGCCTAATATATCCACACGGCGGCTCACTTAGTTGGCAACAACTGGAATATTACATGAGGCGCAGAAAGAAAAGTCTAGATGTTTCGAGAATTCGACGAAAGAAAAAATAAGGCGTAATAACGTTTGAGAATTTCGGGCAATGTTATTACCTGAAGACCATTTAACATTGCGGGCCATTTGAAACCAAAACATAACAAGTATACGAAAATTCTCGTCCAGGATGTTTACAGAAATCTGAGATCTAAAGGTCCGGCGATCTCTATTGATTTTTGTAAATATTTTTTTATAATTTTTATGTTGTTACTTTATATCTTTAACCTCTATTCTTTCTTTTTTTTAAATTTTAGAATCCATCATATATATTATTATTAATAATTTTAAGTTATTATTATTAATGAATATTCTTTTAATAAATAAAAATCAGTTTTATATTAAAATATATAAATATTTCCTACTTACAATATACTATTATTAAGAACATTTTAATGTAAATTAAAAATCATTAAAAATGTATTGTGTAAAATATACTAAATAACTCTTTAAGTACTTTTCTATTAGATTGAATACGTGCCAAACAAAATAAAATTAAAATTTTATGGAAAAGTTTGCAATAAATTTTAGTTACATTTACTTTAATAAATTTACTTAATTTATTAAATTAATTTGCAAATTTGTATGACAACTAAATTTATATAATGATAAACTGATTACAGTGGCCACCGATGCACTTTCGACGCAGCTTGTTTATACGAGAATATTTAAGGAGCTGCACATGACGCTCTCGTCCTCTGACTAGTTCAATCAAGCAATCATCAAGATTAAATTATTGTTCTACAAGTCAACGCCATTTACACAGAGATCGCCTTCAATTCACACAAATCGCCATCCTACAAGTGAAACACCACTTACATAGAGGTCACCTCCAATACACAACGATCTATCCACACACGTAAGCTACGCTATTACACACGTCCTTACGTACCATCAATACAACTGAGATCGACTCCACACACGTAAACTACGCTATTACACACGTTCTTACGAATCACTAACACACGTCTCCGTGAACTAAGTAAGCAGCAATACCCAAACCACGGCATCATTGCCATTCATCTGTGACGTCACACACCAACGCCACTACCCAGGCCTCTCCAGCGCATCGGTAGCGGCAATCGGTGGCGTCAATCACGCGCCACACTCAAGAATACACTTATAAGATTATCATCAGTCACATCACCTGAAGAAACTCTCACCCATTCATTGTATCATTCATTCTATCCCACCTTAATAGACTACTGATTATTTATTATATCATTATATTCAATAAAGGGAAAACCAACTCATACAAAGGCAGAATTATTGCATTGTCCATTCCACTTGCCAGCAAGCCTCCCTTCACCATCTCAGGGAAGCGTTGTAGTTTGATCTCAGACAGTTACTAAATATATCTTGTGTAATATAATAACTATGTTAATTGTTAAAATAATTAAAATTTTTATAAAATAAAATAATTTATCCTTATTTTACTAGTATGGGAAATTCATATAATTAAACATAGTGAATTTTATATTTTACATGTTTTCTTTAATTATAAATAGACACTTTTTTCATTAACATGTAGTTCTAGATTTAGTACAAAGTATCAATTTATATTTTTAATAATTGTTTGATATCTTCTATAATGTAAACCCAATTTAAAATATTTGAGGTAAAGTATTTGATTGATTTATTCAAATTTTTATAAGGGATTAAAGATTTTTACCAATATATTAATAATAAATATAACTATTCATTATATAATAAATTGGTAAATTATTTTTAAAAGAACAAATTTGTTTTTATATATCTTTTTACATAATACTCTCAAATTAAAAATTCCTTTTCTATAAATCTAGGTAATTCAAAACATGCACGATGAATCTTATCGCTGTAATACAGTAGGCCCATTTTATTAAGTTCATCATCTGTAAATAATGTTACAGGTTCTTGGAAGTTAGTTTCCTGAAATTAAATAATTTAGTAAATATATTGTTAAAACTCTCAAACTCTTTTGTTAAATAATTTCTAATTTTTATACTAATAATATTGAATCGTATATTTATACTTAATTTTTGTAAAATACTTCAAACTCATTTATTTTTAACATATTAATAACATTTAGAAATATATTTTTTAACATTGTAAATGTTTTAGGTACTTCTTAATTTTCTGATCAAAATTTAAATTCAAAGTAAAATTTTATTAAGACAGCATTATTGTTTTATAATTTATACTATGTATGAAAAATCTATGTATAAACTAAATAATAACTTGTTATTATGGCATTTTCAATGTAGAATTTAGCTACAGTTATTATTATCTATATATTAAGAAGTTCAACATCAGATTTATTAATAAAGAACAGTAATGAATAGAATATTGAAGAACGAACAATAAAATATCTAATAATATATTAATAAAACAAATGAATTTCATTAACGTTTTAACAAAATATAATATATATGATTATAAATATGATACTGAAGAGAATTTTCTTTCAAAATAAAAAGTGTGTAAAAATACAATAATTTCTAATGAAGAATTAAAATAAATTCATATTGTGGTTATCATTAAATACATATGTAAAAGACCAATCTCTTAAATAAGTACATAAAAAAATTGAATATTTAAGAAAATCAATACATACAAATAAAAACATAATCACTATCCATATCAGTTAATGGCAAATAAAAAAATATATGAAAAAGCCTTCACAGCCTTATGAATTATGTAAATTTTTTATATTTCTATGAATAGCATGACTTAGTATTGCAATGTATTACATAAATTTATATTTGTTAAAATTTTATCTACATATTTTTACTATATAATATTATAACTATAAATAAAATATTATTACTTGTTCATTATTTATTGACAGGCGAATTAAATTTATATTAAGAAATTATTCAAAACTGGTTGATATAAATTACAAAATTCATTTAAAATTGTTATACAATATAAAAAAGTTTAAAATGGCTCATTTAATTTTTCCATAAATTTATAATTATTTTATCACAAAAAATTAAAATTTAGTTAATAGAAAATTAGAAAAATTCTTTATTATTATGTATATTATTAATACTCATTAATTTCAAAATTTCATAAAAAATGAATATATGATTTTATACCATTGCTAGTTTTAAATATGAACATAAAAATTTATATATGTATAGAAACAGAATTTTTAAACTTATTTTATATATTTATTAAACAACATGAAAATTCAAAAATAATTTGATATTAATACAATGATTACATTTGTACGGATACACCAAAATATAAATGTGGGTAAAGATAATAGTTTATTTATTAGATTAGAAAAATAATAATTATGAATATCCTGATATGTGAGACACAAAAATAATAGTAATATTCTGTATCTTAAATATCCTACAAGGCCAATGAACTTTTTCCAATTTCTACATCTCAGTTAATTAAAGTTTATAGATGTTCGGGATTGAAGCAGTCCCATGAATTTCAAACAAAAGAAAGGTCATTTACGCAGTCCGGCGTACCGCATGTGCGCCTAGACTGACCGCGCGTGCAGCAAGGCTGGCCACCACGTGCGCCTAGGCTGATCCGCACGTGCGGACCGAGGCGGGCACTCGAGAAAATGTTTACAAACAAAACTCGGCAAGTCCGAGTAAGTTTACGATTTGAAATATTATTTACTCCCAGCACTCACAAAAAAGGGACGCCTTCGAAACTTCTAGAAGCTTCGTTTTCTCACGCCAAAGGAAAATTTCTGGAAGGGACGCGCATCGACACTGTTGCCGGCGCTGAAGACGCCGCATGCACATTTAAGCGCAACGCGCCATGAGGCGACGCTCATTCGTA
>NW_011948469.1:68020-85711 GCF_000503995.2 Ceratosolen solmsi marchali
TCTCGCTATTGTCGATCGGGCACACTTACGCTCTCTCGAACTAACCACTCGACATCGTACAGGCCCGCTAGCACAAACAGGGCACACTAGCGCTCGTCCGAAGAACACTTCGGAACCGTGCAGGCCCTAAACAGCTGACGCAAGAGTCACTGAGGTTCACACACACTGGTTACACATGACCAACACAGATCGACTAATAGACTCTACAAATACGGATTATCAAATCCTTCACGAATTAGAAATACTACTTCTAATTGTTTTTTCCTGTGACTAGATTCTACTGCTGTTCCTTGCACATAATCAAAGACATAATCGATTACATAATAAATTCCATTTAAGATCTAACAACTCATCAAGTATAGCTATTCATCAATCAAGGATACTTGATTCAACTACCATCTTCTCATGCTGCCTCACAAGCATGATTGACTGACATCAGCTGACATTGATAACTACACAATAACCTCAAGGCAAAACAGCAATATCCAAAGAAGCCTTTATAGCAGAAAAATCACAAGAACACATCTTTTGAATAATCCAACAGAATATTTATTTCTACACAACAGTGCAATATTATTATAATTGTTTACACTCATTAAACCTTGTTTTAAAATAAATATATTATATTTTTCAGCCTTGTCCGTTATTGATTTCCTTTAAAATTATCCTCCCGTGAGACTAATCCACTGAACTATTGAATTGGCAGTTCGAGCCATAAGCTAACCCTTTAAATCCGAACAATAGAAATTAAATAAAACCCAATTTTTATAAATATATATGATTATTATACAAAAATAAATAATAATATAATTGTAAATTAAAATTTTTTATTATGTATAGAATGTCAATTCATAATACAATTATCAATTGAGTTGTATTGTTATCTAGAGCCTAATACTGTGTAATTCATTAGCTTATATACATTTTATTTACACTGATTTTGCTTAACTATAAATAAATAATATCCAATTAATCGAGAAAAAAGTAATACATAATAAAAAAATTTGATACAATATACAAAAATAAACGGTATATGCTTAAAACTCTTATTAAAATTAGATTTTTAAATAAACTAAAATAGATATTTATTATAAATAACTACAATTCAATACAAAATAACAATCTAACTATAATGGTGTGTATATAACTATGTAGTCTGTGATACAAATTTCTTATTGAAAGTATAGTGTAATTTATAATATCACATAACACTTGGTGACCTTTTGAGGCCGAAATTAATATTTGAAAAGAAAATTCATATTAAATATGTAATATCTCATATTGTACTATGAGCAAAAGTATATAATAATATTTTCATGAGTTATAATGCTAGATAATATATTATTTGGATTTTTTCACTATGTTTAGTCAAAATATTTCTAAAATATTAATATCATTACTTATTAATACTTTTATATCCATATTTTTCTTATATATTAAATGAATCGAGATATATATATATATATACATATATATATATATATATATATATACAATTGTCTTTAATTTACAAATTATCTTTGTACGTAAAGTAAAAGGAGACTGAAGTTTGAAAAATGAAATATAATACAATAAAAATTAAAATGAAAAAAAACATTTTTATTTTGATGTTATGAAATATAACCTTAAGAATAGTTTAATAATTGAAAAATAATTAATTATTCATAGATTAAAATAAAAAAAATGCAAATCAATTTATTTTCATTCAATTAATTATATATTATTATATATATATTCAATGATATAGTATGTTTTTTTAAAGAATGATATATGAAATCTAGATATTATTACGTTTTTTAGTAGTATTTATTCATAAAAAGAATTTTTAATGCTACTGAAATAACGTAATTTTAATGTAATTTGTTAAAGAAATTTTAACAAGAATTTAAGAAAAATTATTCACATATTTATACTTACTGGATCCAGACTACCAAGTATATAACCTATTTGACCTGTCGGATATGATGGTACGCATGAAATTCCATACTTTACTTTAGGAAATGATGCTTTACAATGGTATAGAGTTTTTTTTATATGATCAAGATTAGACCAAATTGTCCCGGCTTGACTACATATTATTCCACCAGGTTTTAATGCTTTTTTCATTGATGAAAAGTAATGTTGTTGGAAAAGAGATATTGCAGGTCCTTAAATTAAATTAAAAAAAAAACTAATAAAAATATTTTTAAATATTTATGCTTAAAATTACATTTTTTAATTATTGTAAACTGTTCGGGATTGAGGCAGCTTAATTCAAAATTAAAATTGGGTAAGTTACAGACGTTTGTTTGTAATTTCGATTCAGCGATTCCAGGAATTTTCCTATACCATAACGTCTAATATATGGCAATATTTCCGAATAGCAACGATGAAGCTTCTGGAATATTCCAGAGCTTTGCTCTATGACGTTGCAACGCTTTTCGGCATAGCAACAGGCTACGGCGCTGTTGTAGGTGTCGCAAACTATGCCGCGAATAATCCTTCAGTCAATAATCTGTCAGAAATCCATTCAGTCGCCATACACCTGGCTCATGGTGTTTTTTTACTATCAATTCAATTTAGTGTTCATTGTAATTCTACACTTCATACATTGTTTGTTATTATTAGTTAGTGCATCTCACACATCAGTATCACTTGCGCCAGCACGAACTTCAACTGAAATTTTCGACAATCAAGAAATCAAGAAAGCACTCTACCACTACAATAGAATAATTCTCTATCTCAATAGAAGCAACCAACAACGCTATAATATTATTATAATTCATAACCAGAATAAACAATAATAGAACTCAAATATATTACATTATACTTTTCAGCCTTTCCACTTGTGCCTTCTTTCTTCCTAACCGCTATGGCAAGAGATTAATCCACTGAACTATTGAATTGGCAGTTCGAGCCTTAAAATAAATATTAAATTTCGACCATTTGGTCCTTCGAGTTGGATTATCTCATCGCCAGATAGCAGATTCAAGGAAACAAGCCCGACCTGCAAACATCAGGTCTGGCAGACATAATGGAAAACATCACAGTGGCGGCTCATCACGCACATTCAAATAGCGGCGGCTCATAACGCACATTCAAACAGCAACGGACCTGCAAACATCGGGTCTGCCGGATGCAGAGGGAAATGATATATTCACATAACACGTAGTACTACTTTACGAATCGCTAACCGTTCAATCTCAAACGGGAGATCCACGACTCCCTCTCCTTTAGTTCATGACGAATAAGTAAGATACAAAAAGGGTCACAATGGATGTCAAGGGCACCAAGACACTCAAGGCCACCAAATCAGCGAGGGCCGGAACATTTCGCAGCGCCACATCCCCACAGATAAACAATGAATTTTCAATGAAAATAAAAACACAGCTTAAGCGCATTGAATTATTACAAACCCTCGCTGAACAATATGCCACACCTGGTCTCAACGTCACTGTAGAGGAACTCTCGGACTCTTACTCAGTAGCAGAGGAAATACACAAAGCCTTAGCCAAAGAACACGCGTACTTAGAGATCATCTGGCTATCGGATCAAGAAGATCACGAAGATCTTTCATCAGATGCCTTCAAAAGAGAAACCGTTCAATACACTACCATTCGAGGTATCATCAGTACGCTTTGCCAACGATCGATGCAACGATCACCAGTCCTCAGTACCTCTAATAAAAACAACCGTATGCCGTCTATCAGTGCTTAAACTTCCCAAATTTTTCAGAAAACAAGAAGATTGGGATGGATTCAGCGATCTCTTCACGGCACTCGTCCTGGACCACAAATATATCACTCAGGTGGAAAAGTTACATTACCTCTACACCTCATTAGACGAGTCAACTCTGCCATTAATAAAGGGACTCCCGCTAACCAACGAATCACTATCGCCAGCATGGGACCTGCTTAATAAACAGTACAAAAATCAACGTCTTTCAATCCGTTCCGGCCTTCTTAAATTATTCCCCCCGGTAAAACCAGTAAAACGTGACGTCTAGAGAACTTGGCCAAAAGATCAGAAGAGGTAATTAAGCACCTCCTCTCCCTAAATATCCAGCCAGACTTGTGGAATTACATCCTGGTACATCAAATTTCACTCTACTTTGACTGCGCCACCGTGGAGCTATGGGAAGCTTCGCTTGAGACATCCGCTACTTACCCGTGATTAGACCAATTAAAAACGTTCCTCACAACCATGGTGAGGTCACTACGACAAGGTGAAGAGGTGATTCAGCCTCTTGCACGCTCACTGAAACCTACACCAATGCATTCTCGATCAATACGATCCTTGTCCTCAAAAAAAGGTCCTCCAACTGTTACCAGTTATCTGTAAAGAAACCTCTGTCAAATCCTTCTTCAGTTCGAGATAAAAAAGGCTGTTCCTATTGCGACGGAGAACACCCAATCAACTTCTGTGATCAATTCATGAGCAATCCGACGCAAACAGACGAAGAATTGTAGCAGAGAGAGGGTTCTGCGTAAACTGCTTATATCATCACGATGACAGCCTTTGCGGTGTACGATCGAAATGCAAAAAATGCCGAAAAACCCATAACACCATGCTACATAAAGCGTTTTCAAACGAATGTTCTCGCGAAAAGATTATAACTCCATCGCCCAGCTGAGATGAGGGTGCTATCGTCGAAAACAGTCATGCAAATTTTTCATTACTTGCCACCGCCATTGCAGAATTGCGATCAAATAACATAACTCGACAAGCTCGTCTCCTCTTTGATACAGGCTCGGAACTCTCGTTCGTAGTCAGAAACCTGGTTCGAAATCTACATATTCCGAAGAAGGACTCCACCATCCACGTTCATCGAATTGGGAGAATTCCGATAACCAAAACTCAAGTTGTCGTATCATTAACACTTCATTCAATAGATTCTAATTTTATTGTTACAATACAGGCTCATACCCTCAAGTTACTGACCACAGTAATACCTTCCACCGAACCAGCGGTGCATGATTGGCAAAATCTGGAAGGTCTACTGTTTGAGAATAAGAGACTCCGTTTAATAAGGCAATAAAATATCTGACAAGTAATGTCATGAAAATTGTATTTAAGACTTCAAAACTTTCCTGCTCATAATTATTTGTACTAGTGTCATAAAACATCTGGAAAACTCTAGCGGAACGTGCTCATACTCCCAGTGCAGTAGAACCTAATGGGTTTACTGCAGGGAGAACCCCAAAGTAGATTCAGAACGAATATCAGATATGCGTGAAGCATTGAGTACAAATATTTACTGCAACCGAAAACCCGTACGTACTACACATGCAATGACCATACGTGCGCACTCGGCCTTTAAGACAATGCTTGCATTGTTCTTGGCTATGCCACATCTGGTCGATCGTATTGGAAAATTGACCACGCCCAAGCGGACCCTTCTTCTAGCCAAGTCCCAGAGAGGGATGAGGCAACCAAAGAGAGGTGACCAATGGAAAAGGCTCGCCACCTTCCGACACTTTCCCAATTAGCAAATTCGGAACTGAGCCCGGAAGGAAGTGGAAATGAAGGCGTGCATAATCTATTGTGCGACCCAAGATCAACCACTGATTGGTTAATTAATAAAGGAAGAAGGGATCCCAAGTGGAGCGGGATCAGTGAATCATTTTAAGAAGGGACTACGTAATGTACCCTCACTTACTCTTTCCAAATACTTCTTACAGTGAAGGATAAGTCACGACCAACTCTCACGGAGGAGGACCGGAGAGATGAGTCGTTTAGCTAGCTGAGTTTTAATAATAAGTTCTTTCCACTATTGTGAATTAGTGTACAGTTGAATTGATCTCATCAAGACTGGATTGCGTGGGACCTGACCACTTGTGGTCTCACTTGGAGACAAGGAAGAACTGAAGGGTTGCAACATTGCAAGGGAACGTAATAACAAGCCATCGAAGAGAGACTGGAAAATCACGATACACTGCAAGTAAGTCCTTACAGCTAGTACTCATTCTTGATTTCTCGGCTTATGTAGAAGACGGACGGATAAAGTCCAACTACGGAAGCTTCCCGGACATACTCTTGAACAAGACCAGCTATAAACGCCACATTGGCTTCTCAACCCCTCCAACTACAAGTTGTGCATAACCTCCATCTCGGCTCTCTTACGACCGATATTTAAAGGCAACTACACACGTATTGAGATAAACACAATGGCATTCCAGTGTTCGATCAGAGCACTACAATCATGATAACCTCTTAGCGATAATATTCAATAGATTATAACCTGCTTCATTCATAGTAAATATATTTCAACACCACAAGATTATCAAGAAATATAAAGTTCGTCTGTAATTCACCATTTTGTAAATCAATTCAAATAAATAGAAATAATAAAGACATGTGTTAATTTTAGTCAGTGCATTTACCCTTTACTTGCCCGGCAACCCCACATAACATCTAGTGGGTTTTATTGTTCTACGTTAATTATTGCACGTTTGGCTGACTAGTCAAATTGTGGGATTATTTTCCGAACATCTACCTTTAGCAGACCCTTAGTATTTTGTACCTCGAGCAGTGGACATCATTCTGGGAGCTGATATATATGGACAAATAATCAAGCCTCAAGTCATCACCGATTCTCCGCATGTGCCGATGGCTCAATTCTCCATATTTGGATAGCTTGTGTTGGGACCAGCAAACTCCAATCGACACTCCATGGTTATAGCATTTCATGTATCCTGACATGACGATGAGGACACACTGCACCGGCTACTCACAAAATTTTGGGTTCTGGAAGAGATACATGCAGGCAACGCTCCCAAGCTCCCGCCAGAAGAGTAACAGTGTGAGGAACATTACAAGAACAATTACTCACGCACGTCGAGTGGAAGATATATAGTATGCATCGCGTTCACTTTCACCGCTGTTGGTCTAGGAGACACGTACGGAACCGTGTGTCGCATTTTACAGAGTCTGGTGAGAAAATTCTCAAAGGCAGAAAATTATCAACAACAATATCAACAATTCATGATAGAATATAAGAATCTTGACCACATGAGACAAGCTCCTCAAACTCCCAGTCATCAAGTCCAATACTATCTGCCACACCACGGTGTACTCAAACCTCATAGCACATTACCAAATTAAGAGTGGTATTCAATGGTTACTGCAAGTCGACCTCTGGACTCTCTCTCAACGATATTATGCATACTGGACCCAACTTGAATCCCGACATCTCAGACGCATTAATTTGAATTAGGAGACATCGATATTTATTTGCGACCGACATTACAACAATGTATCGAGAAATAAGAGTATACAAGGATGACTGGAATCTTCATAGAATTTTGTGGATTGATGAAAACGGCCAAGAAGTGTCCTATCAACTAATAACCGTTACCTACGGCACAAGAGCTGCACTAGTCCTCGTCATCAGAACACTACTACAACTGGTGGAGGATGAGGGAAGTAAGTACCCTCTTGCGGTGCCTTCCATCATTCATAGAATATACATTGACGATATTTTCGGTAGTGCTGACACACCAGAATAATTGGTCAGAATCGCACTCCAGTTGAAAGATCTCTGCATAGCAACATATAAAGATGTTATCACAGCTGTCAACGCTGACTACAACCAACCACGATCGGTTTCATTCAACGATTGCACTATGAAGATTCTTGGCTTGAAATGGTCTCCTCATGACGACACATTCTCGTTCACGACAATACAGTTGCCGAAACAAGACAGTAAATTTACAAAACGCCTTATCCTATCCGAGGTAGCAAAATTATTTGACCCATTGGGTTTTGTCTCACCAGTCGTGATCAAGGTAAAGATCTTCATGCAGGAGCTCTGGCTAAAAAAACTGCATTGGAACAAGTCGCTACCGTCACACTTGTCTTCTCAATGGCTTACTATTAGGCAGGATCTTGCTGAACTATCTAAGGTAAGCATTCCGCGTTGGTTTAAGGTCACACCTAAAGCTGCTTGATTTCTCTGATGCATCACAACAAGCAATCTCAGCAATTATATACATCGCAGCCCACAATTCCAATACGACAGCAACCACTCTGATCTGCTCTAAGACAAAGGTAGCCCCACTTAAGATAACCACCATACCACGATTGGAACTCTCGGAGGCACTATTACTTTCAAAACTAACTAAGAATGGATATTGACGCAATCCATCTTTGGACTGATTCCTGAGTAACATTAGCATGGATAAGTTCCCATCCGTCACGATGGAAGGAATTTGTAAGTAACAGGGTTTCCTCTATTCAGGAGCTCACTCCCAACGCTCAGTGGAAATACGTCCCTGGATCTTAAAATTCAGCTGATTGAGCATCGCGAGGCATTTCTGCATCCCAGCTGCGAGAACATTCCCTTTGGTGGACTGGACCACCGTGGATGACAACACCGAAAAAGTGGTCTTGTCAACCAACCTTGAATGAAAATCAATGCCAACAGAAAGCGTAATCATGCGCAACACTAGTCACCACCTCTTTCAAACCGCAATACAAGTGGGATCTAATTCACAAATATTCAAATCTACAAAAACTTCTACGAATCACAGCACTCTGCATCTCATTCATAACGCGACTAAGGATAGCTCGAAAGACAGTTTATCAACGCCAAACGACTACAGACATAAGAGAAAAAGCAAGAATTTATTATATAAGGTATATTATTATATGGTGACCCAAGAGGCATGCTTTCAGCAAGAACTGAAGACATTGCTGGGCAGGAATCAACTGCCAAAAATACACGCACTCAGTCGACTAACAGCATATGTCGACAATCAACAAGTGATTAGAGTCGGTGGAAAACTTAACGAGACCCCAATCAAACAAAATAACAAACACTCTGCCATTCTTCCCCGACACTCGACCCTTACGACGCTCATTATTGATCATGTCCACCAACGAACTCTACAGGAAGGCACTTAGATCACATTAGTATACATCCGCCAACAGTATTGGATTATAGGCGGAAGGTACCCGATAAATTCTTTCATCCTGCGCTGTGGTGTGTGCGCACGAGGAAGGGCAATTCACTCACACTGCCGTGGACTATGCCGGCCCTATGTCATTGAAAACAAAAGTGGGTCGAGGTGCGAAAACACATAAGGTCTGGATCTACACTTTCGTCTGTTTTGCCACTTCAGCGGTTCACATAGAATTAGTTTCCGTTTACACAACTGACAGCTTCATTTCCGCATACAGAAGATGCGTTGCTCGTCGAGGGATTCCAAGCACAATCTATTCTGATTGCGGTACTACCTTCATAGGAGCGGATGCCGCTTTAAAATGACAATTTATTCAAGGCACCCACGAACAGTAACAAATCGAAAGTATCATGGTGCAAGACAACACTAACTGGGAATTCAATACACCCTCAACATCTCACATGGAAGGCAAGTGGGAAACATCACCTCAGACGCACCATTGGAGACACTTTGCTCACCTTTGACGAGCTTACTACTCTGCTTGCTCAAAGCGAAGCCATCCTGAAATCCAGACCCCTAGAAACAATCAGTGACGATCCAGAAGATCTAACCGTACTCACTCCAGGCCATTTCCTTACAGGAGGTCCGCTCACGGGTCTTCCTGAACCATCGCTCCAAGAAATACCCATGTCTAGACTATCTCGATGGCAATACATCCGACAACGTGTCCAACACTTTTGGTCACGCTAGCCAGCTCACTACCTACAACAACAACAATCAATATCGAAATGGCATCACCTACGAAATGATATCAAGGAAGGTTCCTTGGTACTCATTACCGATGAGCGCTAATAACCCGGCAAGTAGCCAGTTGCTCGAATAATAAAAATGCATCCCGGCAGTGATGGACTGACGAGAGTAGTTACATTAAAAACGGCTGCTACCATCATGGTAACGCTAATTCATAAGCTTGCCGTGCTACCAATCCCTGAAGGACAATTTTCATCATCAACAAATTGATGATGGCGGGCGGAATGTTCGGGATTGAAGCAGCTTAATTCAAAATTAAAATTGGAAAAGTTACAGACGCTTGCTTTATTGATTATAAAGATTGACTAGATTACTATAGTATAGTTTATTATATTAAGATATTTGATAACAAATTAAATAAAGTACTTTTAAACATTAACACTCGCATAATTATATAAAATTCAGTGATTTATTTAATAAATCGCAATAATAAAAAAATTATAATAAATATCCATCCATTTATAAATTTATTAAAAATTATTTAACAATTCGCTTATTATTTAACCTTATTCGCCTATTATTTAACAATTAGCCGCTTATCGGAGGTTCTCTTCTCGCAGAGGCATCCCACACACGTTGCATTCAGATTGTGGCACCACGTTTGCAGGAGCAAACAAGGAATTAAAAAAGCTATTCTCACGGAGATCAGAAGAGCATCATAAAATTGCAGCGCTAATCTCACAAGACAATGTTCGATAAAATTTTAACCCGCCAGCTGCGTCTCACATGGGAGGAAAATGGGAAGCAGTAATGAAGTCTACGAAATTTCATTTACGGCGCACAATTGGGGGAACGCTACTTATGTTCGAGGAATTTACGACTCTCTTGACTCAAATTGAGGCAATTTTAAACTCAAGACCATTAGAGCCCTTGAGTGACGATCCAGATAATTACGCTGCCCTAACTCCATGTCACTTTCTAATCGAATGTCTACTTACTACAATACCTGAACCATCTTTAGACGGATTGTCAATATCTGACTTGCGCCGTTGGGATTTTATTCAACAATCTAGCAATTCTGGTCACACTGGTCATCACATTATTTACAACGACAGCAATCAATATCTAAATGGCATCATCCACAAAACAACATAATGGTTGGTTCACTAGTACTCATCACTGATAACCGATTTCCACCATGTAAATGGCCTCTGGCAAGGGTAATAAATATCCACCACGGCAAGGACGGATTAACCAGAGTAGTCACTGTAAAAACAGCAACAACGACCGTCAAACGGCCCATACACAAGCTAGCAGTTCTCCCAATCTCGGAAAATGAAGAATAATCATCACTAGAACTGCTGATGACGGGCGGAATGTTCGAGAATGCGAGACCTATTCCTTTTTTTTCAATGCAATAAACATCTGGCAAGTAATATCGTGAAATTTGTATTTAGATTTCAAAACTTTCTTCCTCGAAATTATCAAGCACTAGTGTCATAAAACATCTGGAAAAACCCATAGTTAGACATCTGCATTTTCGTTCCGCTCGGTAACTACTTCAAGCATTCCTGTAAGCGCGCTGTCAACAAGTTGTAATGCTGTCACGAGAAGCGTCAGCGAAGCCCCCCCTCTTTCCGCTGCCTACATGCTGTCGCATGCGGCAGCAGCAACGAGAGGTTTTCTTGTCATGAAAACCAAGAGACGACTAGGCCCTTAATTATCTCAGAAGCCACAAGAAGCACTGCTCTCGCACTACAAGGGAGGAGTCTCTGATTGGACGAAAAATAAGAGAAGGGGATCAAGTCAAATTCATGATCAGCAAATGTATTTAAGGGGCGCAAGTTTCAATACTCATCACTCTTGAGATTTCTCTCTTAGTAGTACTCTCTCAATATAGTATATCCTTGATATATTTCATACTTTGTTAAGTTCAGTGAAAGTCCATTAACACTGTTACTGGAACGTAGTTACAAATCCTGCATGAACGACGACATACATCGTATGTCCATTAACGCAGTTCAAGATCCGTCATTACATGTTCAAAAGGAGCGACGACTTCTACTTCTTCGGATTGCCCATTAACACGTTCAAGCAACAGTAGTTACAAGTCCCAGAAGAACGACGACATAAACGTATGTCCACTAATGCAGTTCAAGAAACCGTCGTTACATGTTCAAAGGGAGCGACGACAATCCGCATAACAGAGTCCGGAGACGAGTCAACGATTAGTCTTCGTAAGTAGTATTATTACTACAATAATTACATATATATTGACATTCAGAGTATCACATCGACAAGCAACTAAGGGCGAAGAAGCTCCTCCTAGAACGACAGTGCGGAATAAATTCCAGTACGCGTCGTCAAGTTCGCGCCCGCAAAAGGGGCGTCCCTTTCGGCAACCCTCAACTTAGTTCAAGTTCGGAAGCTTATGAAATTGTTATGTTGTAATGTACAACAACACACAGCGCGAGTGTCAACGAACGAAACTTCGCGCCATTCGACATTCGTATTCAAGAATCAAGCTGGATAGATTACTGTACGTTTGCCTCTGCAAAACATTAATTCAACCCAAGAGTCGATCTATAATTAATAATAGTAATAATAGTCAACCTTGTCAACAATAAATAACAGAATAAAAAGTAAATACTTCAGCCACATTTATATTGTATTATTGTAATATCCCTTCCACTTGTGACCTTTCATCGCTACCACACAACACCTGTGGTCTCTGAGTTGTCAACGGCATCAAATTGTATCCGTCAGACCGGCCTTGATAAAACAAGTCGGAGCGACGAATTGCATTTTGTACAATTACCGAGCGGAGCGAATTCGTACATATGCCTAACTGAGTGGGTTTGTCCGTGTTTATTGTATTGTTTTTCCAGATGTTTAATGACACTATTGCTAGATAGTTGCGAGCAAGAAAAAAGGATTGCATTGAAAAAAGTGAAAAGTTGAAGACACTGCTAATGAGAATTAGGCCGGGGTCTACTAGTAAATATGATAAGGTAGACGTAGGTGATGAGAAATAGGCGAGGATTCACGAAAAGTGTGAATAATATGCTGGAGATGCCAGTCTATGTCGTCGTCCTCAATGCGGTCTGACTAGCGTGACGTTGCGAAGGACGTACCGATAGCTGGCCAGCAATAATAATAATCGAATAATCAATATATATAATAAATATATCTTGCACGAAATCCTTCAGACGAGTTTGACCTTCACAGATATGTTTCATAGATATAATTTTTGCAGGATTTAGTGAATTTTCTGGAAGCAAGCTTTAATAAATTCGAGAAGCTTCTTTTGTTGCTATGCGGACAAAGTGTGCGGCTAAATTTCCAGTGAATTTTTGTAACGTACAATTCAAATATTGCGCCTTAATCTAAATATAATGTATCGGAATCGTATTATAACAAACAATAAATTGTTATTTTTGTTGGGTGGTTCAATCCTGAACAAATTCATAAGCAGAGTAAATTAATAATCGAACTCATATATATTACATTATACCTTTCACCCCTACCCTTGGTGCCTTCTTTCTTCTAAAAATCGCTATTAATCCACTGAACTATTAAATTAGCAGTTCGAGCCATAAATTAAAACGTTAACATTTGAATAGACAGCTATTATCTATTATGTTTATTACTAATTAATGTTAATTATAATATTGTCGAGCTCTTAGAAATGTTGTAAGTATTTATGTATTTCATGATAAAATAAGTAAATGATTATTGTATTGTTTGTATGATATTAATATTTCTTCACATCAATGAATTTTAAGATTTCAATCAATATTAAATTAAATAATTTGTATTAAGTGTAGCCGATTTTATTTCTAGAATTCAATGATTCAACTGATTTAATTTCAATAAATTTCTTATTAATTGTACATTGATTAGGAGGTGTACCTTAGCATATACAAAAATATAATATCTAATCAGTAATAATAGTTCTGTTCGAGAGTGGAAAGAAAATCTCTCGAATTATATTTACTAGAAAACCTTCAACAGCTAATAAAAAGGGAATTATCAAACGGATACGAAAAACTAAGAAAAGTATCGCCAAGGTTGCATGATACTCAAAAAGGTTTGTACATCTGTGAACTCGTAAACAGCCATTTTAGGCCTTTCATATTAAAGACGTAGTAATTGTTTTGAATGCAATGAAGACCCGTGCGACTTACCTTCAAATCCCGGCTAGCTTGTTTACAAGAGTATATTTTGAGGATTAAAATATTTCTAATCAGTTAAATGAAAACATTTCTTAAAATCCGTTGCAACCCGAAACTCGGCACGCGCGACTCTCGACATTTGCGTCGCATGTGTGCTTTCAATGCCACAAGGGCATACGCATGCATTGTTGTCAAGTACGACAACTGTAGCTGCTTGCATAGGCCAAGCGAAGACGCTTGACCAAAAATCACCCCCACCACGATGAGTCCCGGAGAGGGGCAAATCTTCCACTTCACGAATTGCTGCCAGAGATACTCCTTCGATATTCTCTTTGTCTAAGCCTAATTTATTATGAAGTGGGAAAAGAGCGTGCACATTCATCATTTCGCCGAAAAGCGGCGCGCCCTGATTGGAAAACTAAGACCAGAAGCCCTTTGAGTGAGGACTCATGGCAAGAGGCCTTAAAGATGGGAACAAGACAGTGAAGACAAGGCAGTTCGCGGGGGATTATTGGCATAGAGTCTGCGTGGGCAGCCAAAGAGCTGTCCGCGTGGGCAGCCAAGTATCTTTCTTCTTCAAAGGGCGAAAAATCATTCAGAGTAAGAGTGAGCAGTCTAGGGAAAAGTCAAGTTATAGAAATTAATTGTCCAAAAAAGCCAAGCCTAAAAATTCACTCAATACAGAAATAAGTGCTAGTAATTCGCCACAAGAATAGTGCATGCTGGTGAGTAAAGGAGTCACGCTCCACATGAGTCGTGTCCCTCTCACCGCAAACGCAGATCGCCAATAGTTCATGCTGGTGAGTAAAGGAGTCACACCGCACATGATTCGTGTCCCTCTCGCCGCTGATTCAGATTGAATTACGATATCGCTGTAAGTACGTTGATACACGTTTTCTCTTCAATTATTGTCAGCCGGCAACAGAACCGGCCATAAGACAATCATCAAGATTATCTCACACTCTCCACTCAGAAGTGTGCAGCAATTATTTACCTGTGCAATTTACATCAATTAAATGATTTCAAGGCATCTTGTATAGTGACCCCTCCTGTATAAGAAGCCGATAAAGAATACATATCTTCATATAAGATACAAGAAGATTCTACAACATCCATATGTAAATAGTGTAATAAATTGTATAATAAATATAATTAACCAACTCTCACGACTCTTGTACAGCCCCTACATTTCACCCCTTCCCGAGCGTCTGCTACGGCGGCCGGAAAACTAAGCTATTGAAGCATTGGCAGTTCGAGCCAAGAATTACATCCCTACAATATTTCGAACAAGTTCTTAACTCTTGTATGAGACTTGATATGTAGATGTTTTTATTTGTCAAATTACTTATTTATTAATAATTATTAATAATATTTATTTTTCGTTGGCGATTGTTTTCTTTGTGTACAACAAACTCAGGATAATAAAAATATTAGGAATAGCATGTAGTAATTAATAACATTTTTGGTTTTGATGCTTTCAATGCAAGGCTTTAATATAGTTTTTTAAGAATATTAAACTTTTGTACAACTAACAATATGCTTCCTTAATGTACTTTAATCTATTATGAATTGTATTATGTCTTTTATGATTCATTGTTGGTTATTTTAAACGTTATCATTGAAAACTATTTACAGAATATTTTATTGAACATTAATGAATATCACAATTGAAATTATGATTACAACAAAAAATTATTAATAAGGCAGTTTATTTCATATGCGTAAACTTTTCTTATTGATTATATTAAACAAATATATGAATTGGTATATCAAAGTTGCCATAAAGTTACTACTAAAGGAAAATACATTCACTTAATTAGTAAATAATTTTGATGTATGATTTTTTTAAGTGGTTTACAAGTGTAATTAAAAATAAAGTTAATAACAGAATTAATAATTAAGTAAATAATAATTAAGTAATTTATTAAAAATATCAAGAAAAACAAAAATTATATGACATTAAGTTTTCATTGCTTTCATACCATAATGTTTATAACATTTTTTTCTATTAAAAAAAAAAAAGTCCTAAAGAAATTGAAAAACTAATATTTAAATTTACATATATTATATATTTTAATATTGAACGCGTTTTACCTATAGGATCACAACTGTCAGTTATTATTACGTCGAATTCGTTAGTATGTTGTTTAACAAATTCATAACCATTACCCACATATAAATTAACTTTAGAATTTGTAAGTCCTTTAGCCATGAATGGTAAAAATGTTTTAGATATTTCGATCACTTTTTCATCAATTTCAATTTGAATAATTTTTTCAACGCTAGAAAATTTAGCTACTTCACGTGCGACACCACCATCGCCACCACCTACTATTAACACCTGAAAATTAAATAATATTATATATAATAAATTAATAATATATATATAATTTATAGCTTATATATATAAATATATATATATATATATAATTTACAGCATCCAATATAAAATAAAAAATGAAAAATGAAAGAAAATAAAAAGATGCGTTGAACCAATAAGAAAAGAAACGAGTAAAAGCATGCATAAATCTCAAATAAAATTTTCATAGATTTATGCACGTGTTAATTATGCTAAGTAAAGATTATTATGATAATATTCTGTATCCACAAATATCAATCGCATTAGAATATTATCACAAAAATTTCATGCCACATTCAATATAACCACAATAAGATCAAATGAAATGCTAATTATAAATTAACGAAATTATTAGACGAAGAAAAAATATATTTATTCATACAAAATTAATATATATTTAAGCATTTTACTTTATTATAAATTTATTTTATCAGTGCTTTATCTTTTATTCTTTATGATATTGCTGATAACTTATAATAATTAAAAAATATACAATTATAATATTTGTTCGAGAATTCCGTAAAAAAAAGCGAACTCTCGACTACTTGAGGAATAAACATTCAAAACGCGAATCGGATTAACTAAATATAAAAAATTCAGCAAAACGTCGAATATCAAAAGAAAATACAATTTATAAACACATCTGGCGAAAACAAAGGTCCAAGTGTCCAGCAAAAAGCCGTCATAAAACTAATGCTACGAGACATTTGACACGGCCTCGCCACAAAGCATCTATTGACGACAAGTCATAATACTTCTGGCATAATCAAGTCATAAAAATATAAGCAAAAACCACCTCGTCTTACATCCGAAAAAGGGATATTAAAGGCAATACTGCACGCATTCGCTGTTGTCAAACCCAGCTACATGTGGCTCGGATAGTGAAACGAGAACATGCCAAAGAAGTCCCCCTCTCATGGTGGGAATGCAAGTAAGAAGCGCTCTGATTGGAGCCGCCAATAATGAAAGGATCAATTCGATTGGAGACGCCCAAAAAGAGGCGCTCTGATTGGAAATGCCAAGAAGCAGGAAATTCATAAGGACCACGCGGTGACCGAGAATGCCTTCAAGAAAGACACCTGCAAGGCGCACGAGAGTCGCTTTTCACGAGAGAAGCCGGCAAGGCTTCTTCTACAAGGGAACACCAAACAAACAAGGATGTAGACATACACAGTAAAGTCCGATCAAGAGGCAAAGCCTAGTCATATCCAACTCATAACAAGTGCAAGATAAGTGCAAATCAAATCATACACTCGCAGCAGTGCAAGACAAGGAAAAAGGAACAAGTAAACAGTGGTACACAAGGCACAACATAATCACAACCTATAAGGAGCCGTTCGAGCCAAACTCAGCAAATAATACGAGGTATAGCCAGAAAAACACAAACATAAACTACAAGCTACCGCACGAGGCACAACCTGCAGACATCACTAGCTGCCATTAAGAGCACAAAATCTGCAGAACTCACAAGGTAAAAGTTCGATTCCTTAATAACGATAATAATACACAATATGCCTCACAAGGT
>NW_011948469.1:85926-87018 GCF_000503995.2 Ceratosolen solmsi marchali
AAGCACGGGGGTTTACGACCTTGTTCTTCTACGTGTATAACACCACCACCACGTGCATTACATATAGAGGACCAGAAGGCTACGCCCTTCTACCTGTACATGCAACGCACATTACAGTAATACAAAAATAGCAATACAAAACTCAAGAAACGAAGGCATTCAAGCATAAACTAAAAATCATTATAATACAACTAATGCAGTTATCGTAATAAACTAAAACAAATACCAAATCTATTTATTATTGAATACATGCACTATCCTGTCCACTTGCCCGCAATCCTCCCTCCCACCATCTGGGAGCTTACACCTAACTCTAGATATTTGGCCCTCCTAGCTCGGTACTCTATTTTCAGACAATATTATCATATTATGTACGGCTGTAATAGTGTTTGAGAATAAGAGACTCCGTTTAGTAAGGCAATAAAATATCTGACAAGTAATGTCATGAAAATTTAATTTAAGACTTCAATACTTTCCTGCTCATAATTATTTGTACTAGTGTCATAAAACATCTGGAAAACTCTAGCGGAACGTGCTCATACTCCCAGTGCAGTAGAACCTAATGGGTTTACTGCCGGGAGAACCCCAAAGTAGATTCGAAACGAATATCAGATATGCGTGAAGCATTGAGTACAAATATTTACTGCAACCCAAAACCCGCACGTGCAACAACCTGCAATTACCATACGTGCGCACTCGGCCTTTAAGACAATGCTTGCATTGTTCTTGGCTATGCCACATCTGGTCGATCGTATTGGAAAATTGACCACGCCCAAGCGGACCCTTCATCTAGTCAAGTCCCAGAGAGGGATGAGACAACCAATGAGAGGTGACCAATGGAAAAGGCTCGCCACCTTCCGACACTTTCCCAATTAGCAAATTCGGAACTGAGCCCGGAAGGAAGTGGAAATGAAGGCGTGCATAATCTATTGTGCGACCCAAGATCAACCACTGATTGGTTAATTAATAAAGGAAGAAGGGATCCCAAGTGGAGCGGGATCAGTGAACCATTTAAGAAGGGACTACGTAATGTACCCTCACTTACTCTTTCCAAATACTTCTTACAGTATAAGGATAAGTCACGACTTACTC
>NW_011948469.1:87475-94052 GCF_000503995.2 Ceratosolen solmsi marchali
AAAAGCCACATTGGCTTCTCAATCCCTCCAACTACAAGTTGTTCCCGCCACAGATGGCGCACAGCCTAACCTTCGCATAACCTCCATTTCGGCTCTCTTACGACCGATATTTAGAGGCAACTACACACGTGTTAAGATAAACACAATAGCATTCCAGTGTTCGATCAGAGCACTACAATCACGATAACCTCTTAGTGATAATATTCAATAGATTATAACCTACTTCATTCATAGTGAATATATTTCAACACCACAAGATTATCAAGAAATATAAAGTTCGTCTGTAATTCACCCTTTTGTAAATTAATTCAAATAAACAGAAATAATAAAGACATGTGTTAATTATTAATCAGTGCATTCACCCTTTACTTCCCCGGCAACCCCACACAACATCTAGTGGGTTTTTTGTTCTAAGTTAATTATTGCACGTTTGGCTACGAGTCAAATTGTGGGATTATTTTCCGAACAAATAGTTTAATAAAAAAATTTTACGAGTCAAAATGTATATGTCACAATCACAATTTCATTTATTGTAAAATAATGTGATAAAAGTATTACTATGATGCTAATAATGATAAATAAAATTGAAAAAATATATTTTTTTTCGTGAACACTGGTTTTGCTTTAAAAATGTTAGTAATCTATTAAGAACATTTAGATCAAAGAAAATTCTCAAATCGCATATATCTCCGTAGCTATCAAACTTCATAATATTATATATCATAATTTCATATTCAGTGAAGAAATATAAACATAATTTTTATAAGTAATTTTCAATTTACACAAATAATTAAAATATAATCTAATTATACTATATAAAGTCTTACATAGAATGATATCTTTATTTTAATAACTTTTTTCAAGAATTACGCAAAATATATTGGTTAATAATACATATACTATTTATAAATATTTCAAAGTCACTGATAATAATCAAATGATTGATTTCTTAAAATTTGAATCTATATTTTCGATATTTTTTACTTAAGTATTAATAACTTATGTATGTAAATTATCTTAAGCTAAGTAAGAGCCTACCATGTACCTATTTTCTTAAAACAGATATAAGAAAAAAGTCACTAAAGCAAAAGAAAGCAATGAAAAGAGATGATTATATAAATAACCATCGAATTTGAAATCAATTCAGCTGTCTTATAAAAGATATATAAATTTATAATAATATTTTTCATTTTCGTGTTATGATGTGAATTTTATATTTATATTTAAACTTAAAGTATCTTAGCGTATTACATGTACATGTATTTGTAATAAGATTATAAAATATTTATAAATTAAAATTGATAATACTATATTGATATTTATAACATTATTACATTTTAATTTTTAAATGTTTATAAATTAAAAATATAAAATTTTTAGAAATTTATTAATTTATTTATAGAAATTATTAAAAAAATTTTAGAATCAAATATATGAATTTGTAATTACACTCTTTATGCAGAAAATAATTTTATACTTCGACAAACAGCTTTATTTTTCAAAACAAATATTCACACAAACAACAATTCACATTAAATAAAATAATGGAATGAATCGATAAGGACAAAATATTCATTCCACACAAATATTACAATGATTCTGAAAGGTAACAAACCTGATTCTTGAATAGCATTTATGATATTTCTATCAACTTGATAATTAGCCTATAAACATTACATTATATTATTGATCAAATACATTTTAAATGAATTTTAAAATGTATTTAAAATTATTTTTTATTTAACACTAAAATTATTTTACTCGAAAAACATATAATAGTGGTTAATATAACATATAGAATATGAAAAATTTGATGGCATTATTGAAAAATAATATATTTTAAAGAAACCATATATATTTTTTTAATTTGATATATTATAATCATTCCATTAAATAAAAATATTTCTGTAAAAATATTGTATAAGATTTGATAATGGCATCATCAAACAATTACTTGGCTAACAGAAATAAATTTATAAATACACATAATTATCATAAAATATTAAAATTAATATAAAATAATTTTATTATAAGTATATATATACCAATGTGTACATTCATATTTATATTTAATACATAATTGATTACATAATTATTTAAATTTTAAAACTTTATAATCATAACAAAATAGATTTAAATTCGTGTTTAATAAATATTCACTTAAGAATGTATTAAACGTGCTACCGTTGGGAATATTCACGTTTCATTTCTTTATTATTTATTCAGAAATTTTATAAATATGAAAAATAAAAACACGAATTTACAAACACAGATGTGACTCGCCAACTAGAGAGCACATAGATTCTATCCATATTGCTCATTTTGAATAGATTTTTCTATAAAGCAGTTAATCCTTTATTTCTTTATGAACTTCCATTATATTGGTTGCCATTTGAAAACTTGATCAATCATCCACTTATCAAATAAGAATTGCCATAACATTTAAATCACGCGCTATGATTTTAGTTAATATATAATATATTGGCTTCATTTCATTAAAATAAAAGTTTCAAAAAAAACCCGAATTTTTTATGTATTTTCTTAGAGTTATATTATCCGCAGTCAATTGTATTCATTACTATATTGTTATATAATTCTAATTATTTCAAAAATTGTCTCTCTCTCTCTCTCTTCACTTTATATCTATCGTTAATTAATAAATATTAGAAAAGATAAATTTTAAGTTGTCTACAAAACCCAAATCAAATTTCTTTAGTATTGTTCGGAATTCCAGACACCCGGCGGTTTGAGAGACGGAGGTGATTAGATTAGACTATGCCACCGTTTTATTGATGGAAAAGTGGGGATGAGCGAGAGGTTAATGGATTAATTCAGTATAAGCACAATTGGGTTTAGTGACATTTATTTTAGGTTCAGTTACAATTATACAAATTATATAGTAATGAGTTATAGTAATAGTTATATAAATTATGTAGTAATGAGTATTGTTGAGGTCGTCCAGTGGTCCTGCCAGTTGGTATAGAAACTGTAGGACGTCGTCCGAGTGTGCAAGGGAAGACTGGTCTTACTGAGGGCGTGGGGCAAGTAGTAGACCCTGTAGCAGTATTACGGAAATTTGTCTCTCTGGAGACGTGTCACAAGTAGCAGCGCCCCTTATCAGTAGCGATGAAAAGTAAGTTTGCTGGAGACGCGTGGCCAGTGGCGGAGCTCCTTAGCGGTATAAATGTACCAATCTCGCAGTAGGTGGATTGTGAGCGATTGCGTCAGGTAGGTAAATGATAATAATCCACATTCGAGGCTCATGGCAAATGGCGATGCCCCGTAGCGGTATGAATGAGTATCAATGTCACTAAAGGCTTACTGCGAGCGAATTGCGCTGGGTAGCAATAAAATGATAATTAATAATAAGTAGTGTACCTTGCACAGATCCCCGTTGACGAACGTGTGGAAAGCGTAGAGCTTCGCTCAGATGTGACTTGCATTATTTCTTCTAGACTCACTCAACAAGACTGATTTACTTCGACGCGAGAAGCCCTTAATATATGCGAGCGCTTGTCATTGAGTCTAGCAGTAATACCTTAGTGTGTTATGTTGAAAATTTTCGCGTGCCGTTAGATTTTCAGTTCCATAAATCTCTATCAATTTGTCGGAAGGCAAGCCTTTGCCGGTTGGAGACTTCTCCGTAGTTGCTAGCCGATACATTGCAGGATTTTCTTAGGCAAAGGCGTTAATTTTTACCGAGAATTTTCGTAGTGAAATATTGTGACATTATGAGTTATAACGCTTACAATTTTGTGGAATTAGTGTTTTGATGTTAGGTGTTCCAATCCTAAACAAGTATATTGTTCTGGATTAAAGCAATTTCCAAGACCGTTGACTCTCGATTAATCGCTAGTTTCTCTAGCTCTCAAGTTTCTGTAAGCAATTGGGACGAGAATTTTCGTGTACTTGTTATGTTTTGATTCCAAAGTCTTACAATGTTGTATATGGTCCTCGCATTATAACGTCGCTTGGAATTCTCCAAATTTCTTAAGCCTTCTTTTTTCTTAGAATTCTCGAACCTTCTAGACATTCCTTTCTGCGCCTCATGTAAGAATCCAGCATAGCAACATCAATTCTTTGTTGCCAGCTAAGTAAGTTGCCACGCGGATATTTAAGGGCAGTACACTATGCCTAGACGTTCATCATAATTTAGTCGGTCAAAGAATTATCAGTCATTACGATATTCAGCCAGTGCTTTCTGTCACACACCAGTCGTTCAGTTATACTCGTACAATGAAGGCATCCCAAGGAATACATGATTTTAATTATCAAGTGTGCTACAACTTACAAGCAGCCAAGGGTGCTGGCTGCATTACGAGAAACTATACGACTATAACAAGCATAGTTTCAAGGTATGTGCATACCTATTAACAGTAAATACTGCTTATTGTTAATATAACTGTTAATAAACTATATGTTAATGAAGTTTGAACATTTAACACATTTCTACAATCTTTCCACTTGACTCCCAATCTAAGCATCTACTAGGACGGGCGGCAAATTATTAAAGCTATCGAAATATTGTCAGTTCGAGCCAGGAAATAATACCACTTTCGAACATGTATACTTTCATTATTGTATACTTTACATTTAAATGAAATTCACTTAAATTAAAAAATTGCTCTTAATCGTTATTCATTATTTAGATAATAAATATTTATAGATGTTATTTGATATTAAATAGATTAATAAATGAATAAGTGGCAAGTTTAATTAATGATTGATACAAAATCTTAGCAATCCACATAAGTACTGGACTTAATTTGCATATTATAATTTATTTAATCAACTGTATAAAATAATGACTGTTATTTCGTCTGTAATATTCACTAATAATCGTTAAATTTCAAATAAAAATTAACAAAAATAATAATTTTATATCAATAAATTAATAGATACACAATGTTAATAACTTACTGATTTTGGATTTGGATGAGAACATAGAGGTAAAAATGAAATCATTTCTTGATAACAAAATTCATCTCGTTCAGTGCATTGAATAATGCCATCAAGCACCAAAGCTCTTCCATATGATTTTCTGGAAAACGATTATTGCATTTATAAATTGAAATTAATTTAAAAAAAATATGTTAAAATAAAGATAATTCATGAATAATAGATAAGTAATTGAAAAAATGATCTTTTGTAAAATATATTGTTTTTAATCTTATTGACCATGTTTACAGAAATATTATGAGCGTGCATGCATATATATCAAAATCTATGTCTATGGTGGCTGTAATTAACTGAAGTATAATAAATTTTATTTGCAAGCTAGGTAATATAAAATTATTAAACAATTGGCTATTAATAAGTACAATTTTACGCTTTGAAAGTATTAAATATTTTAGTTCATTTTCCAAAAATTAAATTATTAAAGAGATCGGTAATATTTTTACATCAATATTTAATAAAAAATAGATAAATATAATAAAATAAAGAGGATAATTAACTTAGTTGATTAGAGACGTTCATAATCAGAACTATACCATATTGTTTAAACATAATTCCATATAAATATTATTTGTTATATTATTATCAAATAATAAAAAATTAATATAAAATTCAAGTAGATAAATGATTAATTTCCATACTAAAAAAGATTACTTTCGCAACATGATAAATAATAATAAAAACTATTTTATGTTTAATATTTTACTATATATAAACTTACTCGTAAAAATTAAAACGAGTAATAACAATAAAAATTATAGTATATTTAAAATAATATATGAAATAATTAAAATTATTATCTAGTTTATTATCTAGTTTATTTCAATTTCTATAAATTATATAATTTATACGTATTATCTGATTTACAAACTGGGTATTACTTCGTATTAAAATATTATTAATATTTTTCAATATATAAATCTGATTTACAATTTTAACAATGTTTAAAATGTGTAAAAGGATTCCATTATCTCGTGGTTAAAGGAGCAAGAGGTTTGGATTAGACTATGACCACCAGTTGACCTAGTGGGGGAAAGAAATGCGGGCAACTGGAAGGGATAGTGCATTTATTCAATAATTACATACATTTTTTACAAACTTCACAATAATAATGATTCTAAGTTGAGAATTGGTGGGATCTTGCAGTTAGGTGATAGTTGCCACGTGGCGTTAGCATGCACTACATATGGAAGTAGGAGGTCGTAAATCTCCGGATCTCTTGATATAGTGTACTTGGTGGTAAATTATTATACTGAAAGTAAAAGGTCGTAAATCTCCGGTACTTTTTCGTGTAATGCTACGTAATGGTTACGTATTGAGTTCTCCTCACGGAGAGACTGTGTTGCCTACACATTCCAGAGAGAGGTGTCTTTTTTTGGCTTGGTGCTTGTCTCACAATTAGAGAGGTGGCTTGCTGGCTTGGTGTTTTTACTCACAGTGATTCAGTTTTCTTGCCGGATCCTTTGAATGAGTACCTAGAAATTACGCTTCTTGTAGTTAAGTCCGTTTTAGTAATGCAGTCAGCACTCTTGACTGCTTTAGATTACTGCGCACTTGAGAATTGAATGCATAACTAACTATGTTCGGGATTGAAGCAGTCCCATGAATTTCAAACAAAAGA
>NW_011949959.1:0-407 GCF_000503995.2 Ceratosolen solmsi marchali
TGCACTGTCCCCTACATGGCGAAAAAAATTTGGGAAGGATTGCATTTTTGGTCGCCCGTATTTCTCGCACAAACCCTATGCTGTTTCCGTAAAATATTCGGAAATTTATGAGTGAAATCACTCGTACTTTATGCTATTTGCAGCCTGCACTGTCCCCTATATGGAGAAAAAATTTGGGAAGGATCGGGCTCGTCGGTCGCCCGTATTTGTCTCACAAACCCTATGCTGTTACCTAAAAATATTCGGAAGTTTATGCCTAAAATCACTCGTACTTGAAGCTATTTGGGGCCTGTACTGTCCCCTACATGAACAAAAAATTAGCCAAGTATCGTGCTCTTAGATCGCCAGTATTTGCCGCCAAAATCATAGAATATTACCTTAAAATATTCGGAAATTTATGACTGAAA